>NC_142795.1:12878034-12900135 GCF_049724085.1 Artemia sp. Qi Xiang Cuo | reverse complement strand
GCATGAACTTGACTATGAATAAACTATCAAACCAACTCAGAATGTGTCATGTTTTGCAATGTGGCAAACGTTTCCTTGAGGTCTGTTTCTAAATATGTCAAATTTAAACAAATACGACTTTTGTTAATGAAAGATAAGTCTGACGATAACTTTAAACGATGGGAATTATCCTATATATGAGTCGCTGCTAACTTCCTAGCCACCCGGAAATTTAAATAAAATTTATTTTGTGCATTACTGAGAATATGATCCGTATCTAAACTATGTTGAAAGTTTAGCTTAAAAAGGGAAGAAACTGGCTTTAACAGTGAAGAAATGGCAGCTCTCTGATCTAAAGGACAAGTTCTGTTCGTTTTAAGTTTCAATATTGCCCTTTACTTTGATTGAAATCAAACTTATATCAGTTTTGATTTAATTGGTGATCGGTTGCAATGACATATTCAGGATTGCCAAAATGTGTTGGGACGAGACCTACCTCAGACCCTTCCTCTTGCCGCTGAATTATTTTGGCTCCTGAAGATATTAATTTAAAAAAAAAAATCAGAATAATGTTTTCTCCAAAGTTTCGAACGGTGCTACGAGCAATTCCATGCCTAACTTGGATTCGTCTTACACTAATTTTCAATAAACAGGACCAAAGATATGTATCCTTATACTTCCTTCAGTTCCAATAACAACATTACCGCCCAACGTTCCCATATGGGAACATAGCACCATGGTTACACCGTTGGTGCAAAAAATATTTGGCACCATAAATCTTTAAATTAAAACCGTATTTCACTGCACTGAAGCAAGCACCGCCAAAATTTTACCGGTAACTGGTCTTTGGCGTTAATGGGTTAACAGTGGTCACAGTGTAAATAGTAGCTGTAGTAGAAGCAGTAGTAGTTTGAGGAGTAGTGGTAGTAGTAGCATGTATACCTTGACTTTTGGTCAATTGACCACCCCCCTCATCGTTCCCTGAAAGTTCAAACTTAATGCCCAGAGCCATTCCTGGGATGCCCCCTTTTGAAAACTTGCATGCACATTGTGTATTTTGATGTAGTTTAACACTCCCAGAAACATCCCTTGATAGCTTCACCTGAATGTTGTTGATCTTTTTGGACACCAAGGGTCAACTATGCCCCCTTTCCAAGTAAGAAATTCTATGTGCAAACAATGGCCAAATTGCATAGCTTATAGCCCCCGCTCCAAGGGCTGGGGGGTTGTCATCTCCAGAAAATAATTATTAGACTTTTCAACTATGTTGAACAAAATGACTATCTCAAAATTTTGATAGGATGTCTTTGGGGGAAAAAGGGCGTAGGTGGGAGCTGTATACGCTCCAATTACTTTTGACTCTTAAAAGGACTCTTAAACTTCCAGTTTCTAATAAAATAAGCCCCTTCTGAAGTTTTTTCAACAACTCCTTCTATAAGAAGTGGCTTGGTGGAAATAAAACATATGTAAAGGCCACCTCGCTCTTTGAGGCAGCCTTATTGCGCTACCTATAAAAGAGCTGCTGTCACATCTACTTCCTGCACTTTAAGCTAAAATTTACCTTCCATCTTCCTTGAAGCTTATTATTTAGGAATATAACCTGTTGGGTATTGTAATTGTTTATAAACCCATTGGCTTTCAAAAACTTTTTCTTGATACCTTTTACCGGAGCTATCTTCTAACAATTTCTTTTTTCAGTTTGTGTTGATCTCCGTCAGATAAAGAGCTGGCCAGACACTTTTGAAGAAAAACCTAATTTAAGGTCATCCAGAGCTGCTAGGAGTAGAATTTACTATGTTCTAAACCTTGAATGTAAGAAACATATATACTTTTTTTTATCACATTACTAGAACAAAATACTTTCCGGGTTATTCTAATTGTATCTATTAGGTATTATATCAGACTTGCAAGCCAAAAATTTTCTCTATTATTTAAAAAAAAATCCAAAAAAAGTCTAATTTCTAATTTCAAAATTGTGCTTTAAACCTTCACTCTGGTCAGTCTTAAAATTTAAGCTTACAAGTTGAACATAGTCCAATCCAAAAAACAATGTCGAACCTCGCCAAACATATTGGCCCTAGCATTCGCGGCTAATAAATTAAATTAACCAGTGCATAATTTATGAAGAGCAGTAAGCCGACGTTTATTAGAATCCATTGAGTCTTTTTCTGTTCGTGAGGTATTTATTCAGTGTCATAAAACTCCCAAACAGACTTTAAATCACATTGGTTGCTCGTCTTTTGGGGATAAAAATGAAGTGTTGAGCCTTTGACGAATGGGCAAAGAAATTAAAAGATCCGTTTCACCTTATTATTAAATCCACACAGCTGTTTGAAACTTTTGGGGGAAATCTCATGGAATGATAATAAGTTTTAGTTGCATGCAAAAATGCAATGCAACCAGGCAATAGTCAATTCTCGGGCAATCGGCCTTCATACGACATCAGTTCTGTTTGCCCCTCCCCCCGTGGTTTTATTTCTCCCTATATTTTGAAAAAAATATGTTTCTTTTTGGTATATTTACTGAAAAAAAAATGCCCAATTAAATTTTGGAAAACATATTGTTGACTCCCCCCCCTACTATATTTCCGTCAACTGACGTCAATAAAAAAAGGTAAAACACATCTAGTCTACAATATTGTCAGTCCATTTATCCACTTTTCTTATGAAAAAAATCTCCTTCTGGATAGAAAAGTTATAAAAAAAGAAAAATTAAGAAAATGTCTCTTGTTAGTGCTGACAATCAATACTTAAGAAGCTGTTTGAAGAAGCAACTTAGATCTAGTAAAGAACGAACCGCAGCTGATAGTAACCAAAGGTTAAAAAACGCGTTTAGAAAAAAACTACCTAGTGAAAATAAATTGTCATCTGACACTGGTTCAGGAATGATAATTATTATTTCGGTTCGTCTTAAAAGTAAAAGTCTATTGGGAAAAGAAATTTATGGTGATTTAAAAAAAAGTGAAACCCCTTAAAATGCGTCAGGTCCAGATGAAAAATCTACCATTGGAATCATCACGGTAAAAACCTAATTATGAAAAAATAGCACCCCCTCCTTGAACAACAAGGAAAATGACTTGTTCTGCATGGTAGCACGGATCTGTCTCCCTTTTTTTCTAGCAAGGCTAGGCTTTTGACAACATTTTTGGAGAAAATAGATTTCAGCTGGGGGGGGGGGCAAACTGGGCTCTGGAGGAAAACTGAGGTTTAGGAGGGGAATTTTCCCCCTCTGTCCCATAGAAAATTAGGCCCCTGACCCCAACCCCTTGACACTAAGTGATTGGAGAAGTGTAGGCAAGCGGTTCTGGAACCACTCAAAGTTGTATATTAAAAGAAGGATTACTTATGGTTATACTTACTTATTCAAATTATTTACTTGACAATTCCACCGTAATATTCTTTCCATACGTAAGATTGTGCATCCAAAGAGGAAGAAAGACAAATGAAAACAGTTCTGTAGACGAATTCAGGTAATTCTTCCCAAAATTTTGAAATGAAAACAAACTTAGTTTGTAATACCATTTATCGTACCTACACAAGAAATGATCCTTTTTCAAAGTTTCCATTCATTTCTGAGTAATGAGTGGCTTTTTATTTAGGGACATGTCAAATAAATCCCTAAGCCTAAAGGCACATTTCTGTTTCAAGACAAGATCTTTTATTGACAAAAACCCATGACAAATAAATTTCTAAACTGGTCGACGGAGAGAAGGGCTCGATGTGTCGGCCATAAACAAAAAAAGAAAGGCCAAATTAACAAATACAGGATATAAGAAACAAACAAACAAAAAAACATACAAGGTAGTAGAAAACTGAGGAGGCCACCCCAGCGCGACAACACCACAACACAATTCATACTAATATCAAGTATTCATAAATCCCAACATTCAGACAAAGAACCATTTTTGAAATATGTTTTTTCAAAGAAGATCTGCTCTCGAAACTTGGGAACATTTCTACTAAATTAAGTTTATTTACAATATGAGGAACCTGGTATCTGATTGAAAATCTAGCTCTTTCTGATTTAATTGGAGGAAGGTGATACTTATCGGAGCGGACCTGGTGGGCAGGAGAAATGAGAGTCGCTATCTGGGAATTTTGATAGCTGTTGAGCTAGCAAAATTTTCCGCAAGTATGTCGATATACAAACCTGTCCACGCAGTTAACCTTTTGTGTTGAAGCTACTTGCCTGGAGCTACTTTCTTAAGTGTGACTTGATCTATTTTTTTAAAACAAAGAATTAAAGAACTATTTCTTCTTTTTTATTTTTTTTTTTTTACGAAAAGAGACGACAGTATGTTCTGATTTTTTTTTTACTCTAAACTTATTTTTTCCTTAAATTCTTGTCCGGCTTCTTAGTTCAGCTCCTTAATAAGGGTTGAGGTGTCTTATCTCCCTAGATTGGAGGTGATTAGAAATTATATAAAAACATAAGTTTTCAACTGATATTAAACTCGCAGGCACAAAATAATCTATAACGCTTTCCATAGTCCTACAAGACCTGTGATATCAGTAACTTACAGTATACAATTAAAATTATCTTAAAAACTTAGGCTTAAAAATAACAAGTTTAAAGTCATTCACAGCATATAAAATACTGGATTGATTTATCAGAAAACATCTTGGTCTTACCTAGTATTACTCGAAATGAATAACATATCAACCGTAATATGAATTCTGGATATCCAGTTATTTCTTTCTATAAAACGGAGAATTTTATTTCGTGATACAAATTCTAAAGTGAGTCTGTAGTCCTAATACTAATAGAATCCCTTCACTTCGAATTTGTCTGTCAATCATGAAATACCCTTTTCAGATCCAAAACGACAGTCAATCATTGAACAGAGCTCATTGTGCAGAAGTGATGCCAAATTAAACAAAAAAAATAGATAAAGCAACCATCTAAAAACTCTTTACTTTTATACTGGTAAAAGTGTCCTTAAAAGGTTTACTTTTACCGTACCAAAACTCCTATATTTTTTTGTGTTTTCAGTAAAGCGCTAATTGTTTGTAATCCTACAAACATAGGGAAATATCACCAGCTGATTTATCTGCATTAGTTTTATTGATATATGTTAGATAGACTGTGAAGCAATTGCTTTTGTTCCTTTTAACTTTCGACTTCGCTCTTTACTTTCCTCGGAAAAACTTTAAAAAAAATTAATTCTATCTTAATCGATGTTTGAACAGTTGGTAATTTTTTATACAGTTGGGGAATGTTATCTGACTACTACTACTACTACTAACAACTCATCGCAGCACCAAGCCGCCTGAGGCCAACACAGCTACGCACGCTCCTCCTCCACCCCAATCTATTCAAAGCCTCCCTTTTTACACCCGCCCACGAAGTTCGCCTTTCCTTTAAATCCTTCTTTATGACGTCTTCCAACCCCAGACGATTACAACCTGCTTTCCGTTTAGCCCTAGATGGTTGGCCGAAAAGAACAAACTTCGGCAATCTTTCATCCTTCATCCACACAACATGCCCTAACCACCTCAACCTTTCTTTCATTATAGACCCAGAAAGCGGTATTGAACCACATTTTTCGTATAGCCTATTGTTTGAAATACGGTCAGTCAGCCGGGTACCCAGAACAATCCTTAAGCAATTTCTCTGGAAAACATCTAGCAAATCTTCACCCGCTTTTCGGAGCGTCAATGCTTCAGAGCCATATTTGACCACTGTCATCACAGTAGCTTCTAAGATTCTAATCTTGGTTTGCAGACTTATCTTCCTATTCTACCATACTTTTTTTAACTGTGAAAAAACACCCTGAGCCTTGGCTATTCTATTTTTAACATCTTCACTGCTCCCACTATCTTTACTAATAATACTACCAAGGTAAGTGAAGCTGCCCACCTGATCAATCTTTTCATTACCCAACGTCACCTTTTCATCGTCACTTATTCCTAGCCTTAGTGACTTGGTCGTCCTTACATTAATTTTCAAACCAATACTAGCACCCTGAACTCGCAAAACCTCTAAAACTTCATTCATTTTGCTCACACTTTCATCTGGGATACTTAAATCATTAGCAAAATCCAATTCCAGGAGACTTTTTCCTTCCCATTTGATTCCGTGGTCTCCCATTGCCTTTCCTGTGCTCCTTAAAACAAAGTCCATCAAAATAATCCATATAAAGGGGGATAGAACACAACCCTGCTTAACTCCTGATTTAATACAAAACCAGCTGCTAACCTCATTTCCTACCTTACCCGCAGCAGTGTTACTCTCGTACATAGCACTAATCACTTTAATGTATTTGTCTGGTATACCATACAAGTATAAAACCTTTACTAAAGCTCCTCTATCAACAGAATCGAACGCTTGCTCATAATCTATAAAACTGAGGACCAAAGGTGTTTGAAAACTTAGGCACTTCTCAATTATTAACCTAAGAGTGAAAATTTGGTCAACACATCCTCTACCTCTTCTAAAACCGCACTGCTCTTCTCTTAAAACTTTGTCTACGGCATCTCTCAGTCTAAAAAGTATCATATTACTAAGCAATTTGCTACCTCCAGAGACCAGACTAATGCCTCGATAATTACCACACTCAATTTTATCACCTTTCTTATAAAGTGGCTTAATTAAGATTTTCCTAAAATCGTTAGGTACTTCCCCTTTTTCAAAAATCATATTCATAATCTTCAGTAACTTAATTCTAAACCTCAGAGCCACCATATTTAAGAAACTCATTTACTACCCTATCAGCACCTGGAGCCTTATTATTCTTTAATCCTTTTAGTACTGTTGCTAATTCCTCCTCACAAAACAAATCTTCCTTCACATCCAAGGTATGACAAACTTTTTCATTTTCCTCTATATTTTTTCCTGCAACTCTATCTCGGTTAAGCAAGTTCTCAAAATGTTATGCCCATCTCGCTATAGCTTTTTCCTAGTCGCTAATTGCCACCCCATTCCTATCTTTAACTGGGACAAGTCCGGATTGACTACTACCTCTCAATTTTTTAACGTGCCAGTACAATATTTTACTATTATGCCGTCTAGCTGCATCTTCTAAATCCTCGGCAATTTTATCCATGGCCTCCAATTCACACCTCCTTAGTTCATATTTCAATGCTTTCTCCACTTTCTTTACATTTCTTTTGTTTTCATGTGATCTATCACTCAGATAATTCTTGTACAAGTCCTTTCTCCTTTCTATTAAACATAAAGCTTTTTCACTAATATTCTTAGCTGCTGTTCTAGCTTTCTTCCCTAATACACCTTCAGCAAATTCACAAATAATTTTTCTAAAATTATTCCAACCATCTTGCACATTATCAAATTTTAAACTCTCAAGTTTAGTATTTAACTGTTCCTGGTAAGTTTCTCTCAAATTCTCATCCTGGAGTCTACTAACATCATAACTTCCCGGGAGGTAATTACCCTTCCGATATTTCAGCTTTAAATTAACCCTTGGCACTATTAGATAGCGATCTTCACTTTTAACATCAATAACAGCACTCCTATATACCCTAGTATATTGCATTGATCCTGCCAGTCTTCGGTTTACTATAACATAATGAATAAGGTTTGCTGTCTTACCATCACGTGAATACCATGTTAGCTTATGAGCCATTTTATTACCAAACAACGTATTGGTTATAACTAGATTGTTATACCTACAAAATTGCAAAAGTCTGTATCCATTACTGTTTTCTTTTCCTACACCAAATTTACCTAAGCTGGGATACCATCTATCCTTATTTCTACCAACCTGGGCGTTAAGATCTTCCAGTAATAACATCATATTTCTACCTGGGACCTTGTCTATTTGCTCCTGTAACTGTAAGTAAAATTCATCCGAGTCACTAGTATCTCCATCAGTCGGTTCTACAGGGGTGTATACAACTGAAGCTGATATTATGAACCTTCTAATCATAAATGAGAAATTAGTATTCTATTTTTAATACCTTCCCCGCATAAACAAGACTAAACAGCTTCTATATTCATTCTGAGTCCTACTCCTTATCCATGTACCCCATCCTTGCTGCCTGAATAAACAAATTCTATATAACCTAATTTCATGCTTCCTACCCCTGGAATATGAGTTTCTGAAACTCCTAATAAATCCAGTTCGAATCGTCTGAATTCGTCAGTCAAAATGTCGATACGATAGTCATTTTTTAATGTCGTAACATTCCAAGTTCCAATTTTAATGTTCTTTAAATCATTGAAATTTTTTTCGCCTCAGGAAAAGCAAAGATCCCGGATACCGGTACAGGACGGGGATCACATATTTTTTCAAGTGTACACCGAAGTCCTTAAGCCAGCTTAAAACTGGACAGCAAGAAGTCCCTTGGACCTCCCTGAACAGAGGCTTTGTGCAATTTTGGGTCCAACCTCGCCAAAACATGGTTTTCAGCACTTGGAGATTCCCTTCTATCAACAAGATTCGAAATACTGCACACGCATTCTCAATCCCATTTCCTCGGACTCATTATATATTCATGCCTACAAATATTATGCTACTACGGGGAGGAAACCCGTAATAGATAAATTAGCTAGGAAGAGGTTTTTCAGCCCAAAGACGCCCATCAAAACATACCACTCCCAGAAGAACTGTCCATTAGTCAGAATCCCGTGCAAATGCTGTGTCGTTTAATAGGCTATAATTTCCTCGAGGGGTGCCACTTCTCAAGTGGGAATAGAGTTGACCACAAGGCCCCCAGTTTTGCAGGTGCCCCAAAAAGGTTGAGGCAACTCTGTACAGAAGCATCTGTCCATAGATATGGATCTTCCGCCCTGCCACAGTTGTCCTCCGATCGAGGATCCTCCCGCGATGGTGTTCTCTGACTGAGGTGGTGAATTTTGAATTTCTTTTAAACGTGACACGTTACACCATGTAATTTGACAGCAAACTAAAAATAAGCAGCCTGATGATTTAAAGGTAAAGCTGGTTGTGCTGCGGCACTTTCAGGTGATTCAATAGAATAGTTTTCTCCACGGTTTTAATCACTTTAAGAAATCTTATCAAATCCAGTTAATACAAAATTGAAAAAAATTCAAGCTTCAAAATTTTTTCAAGATACATGAAAATATCGAATCAGAAAGTGATGTCAAGAATTTTTGAAAATAGAATAGACCTTAAAAGGTTTACGTTTCAGAAAAGAAAAAAATCACTAAATGTTTCTGTTGGGTGAAAATCTAGGAAAATAATTTAAGCTGACCTCACCTCATTCCCTTCCAATTATAAAAGCTAGGATTACTTATTTATTTTAATTCTGGTAGGTAAAGGGCTTCAAAAAGAAAATCAATAAGATAGGCCCACGTAGCATAAAATTGTACGTTACCGAATTTTGTTTATCTTAAGTAGATCTTAATCATCTATCTTACATCAACATTTCGGAACACATTTGTCCCTTACACAGCTGCAGGGTTGCCATCCCGTGGATTTTAGTGACTAAATTTTAGTGACTTTTTGGTTAACTTAGTGATTTTCTTCAATAATCTAGTTATTTATGCGCGTATTTAGGATTTTTTATAGGCAATAAGAAATCGCTACAAATAGTGATAAATCACCAGGAGTGGTAGTCCTGCATAATTGACAACATAAATGAGCAACAACATAAATCTTCTTAGTTTTACGATTTTATGTAAATCTTCGTTTTTGTCAGTTTTTTGGACATTTTGAGATTTACCAGATTGGAACTTTCCTTTTATATCAGTTTTGTTAGATTTGACGCTTCCACCATCTTGAACTGTTTTCTTATTAAAAATGAGGCTACTTTTTTTTATTCTTCTTTCAGTTTCTCTGTAAGTTTACATTGTACAGTGTTTTTATCGTATTTATTGTTGCAACATTATTTTTTCGTTTTATTTTTTCTTTCAGTGTTTTTGAGACAAATGCGAATTTTGCCCATTACAGCTTGTGATAAGCAAATCCTTGAAAATATTAGTCTTAGTATAAATGTCATGTAGGGACAATCAGTAAATCGAACTTTCACTATTAAGAATAAAAAACAATGAATAAAGGAATAAAAAATATAAAAGAATAAAAAAAAAGAATAAAGAGCAACGAAAATTTGAGAAGAAGATGATAAAAGTAGATAATATTAGAGCAAAATTTAAACTAAAACTGTCCGAATTAAAGCTTAATGCATTTGGAGCAATATTTTCAAAGTTTACATTGCCATTTCGTCATTTTCAACGAAATATCTGATCGGCAAAATTTCCGTTTTATTTTGCAAAATATCCTTTGGCTCATTAATCCTAATTTATCCAAATTAATCCAGTCAAATATTCTTTTGACTGGTCAAGTGCCTTTTCGGCCGCATATCAGATTAGAACAAGGAATTGTTTGACTAATTATTTGTGGGCCTAACTCCCGTCAAGCAAACGTCCGTCTATAAAATCGACGATAACTGAAAAGGTGATTCTAGGGTTACAAAAAGTAGTAGAGGCACTGAAAAATGCGTTTCCGGTTTCCTCACTGTAATTTAGGACCTGCTCTTTATACAAACAGTTTCTTAGAAATATTAAAAAAAAATTGTAGGGTTGAGCAGCACGAAAATCATTTGTTGTCGCCTTTGCGCCAGCCGGCGTGGAAAGACCTAAATCTGCTTTATTTAATATAAAAAATTTAGCAAAGTAAGTGCTTTATGCAAAAGCCTTATTTTTCAAGATTCCTTTACAGGAGGGGCTGTACAAGTCAAACTAATCTTGGAGATATCTTCCTCTTACTTATTTTGACCTTTCTGATTGAAACAATCACATTAAATCTTGATGTGACCACATACTTGACTGTGAGTGGCCCAGAAAAAGAAAGGTTGCACGGAATAGAGCCTATAGTTGCGCTCCAATGACATTACGCCCTTCGAAAGGAAGGGCGTAATGTCACCCTGCTTGCCTCCTAATGCCTCCTGCTTGAAAAAAAAAGCTAAAAATAAAAAAAAAATCAAATGAAAAACCCTAGACATGAAAAATACTAAACTTTATATTCCATTTCTAGGGATTTGAAAATTATTTTAGGAGTTTTTTGAGAACCTCAACTTCAATGATTCGACTTTCGACAATAACTTCTGGAGGTATTTTAACCCCTTTCCTGAAGTTATACAAGTTGTTTTCTGTGAGTAAAATTTATGGTAAGTTTAAATTTAATACATTTATAAAAATATTGGCAAAATCACGATTAAAAATCAAGTATTTTTATTAGTATACTATTTCCAACTTCACCTTTTAGCGCTTCACTTACTTTTTACTTTACACGGATAACTGCTTACTTAATAGAATTTAACAATGAAAAAAAGATTTTAACTGATATAGGTATTCTCATTTTAGCTTTACGTAAAAAAAAAGGACCCATTGATTAAAGAGGCCTGTATCGGGGAGAGAGGATTTCTGAAGGATATGTTTCGTTTTAACATCAAATTTAAGATAACTGTACTTATAACACAACGATGGTATCAAAAATTAGACTTGGGTTTTAGTCAGAAGCAGTTCTAGTAAATAGATCATGCATATGCAAAGCCGCATCCAGGGGGATATGGGGTTTGAACCCTCTTCCCTCCAAATTTTTTGTATGGCTCTTAAAAACGTAACAAAACCAAATGAACAAATGTTTCATTTGTTTTCAAAGTTTTTCTTTTACCCCTCCCCCGAACACAAATCTTTGATACGTCGTTGGGCACATAAGTACCTATTTTAAGAGTATATCCTCGCGAACGCGTACAAAGGCGTTTTCAGGGAAGGAGTATTTTGAAAAAGTGTTTTGGCAAATTATTTGAATATTAAGAGCAATTATAGGATTGATCCTGAGATTTATAGTTACACAGATCTGAACCCTCCAGCCTCCCTATTGCTTATGTATCTACACTTATACCGCATTGAGTGTAAATTGATATCCTTATCCTTTATGGATACTTAGTTATATATTTAAAATAAAAAAACAATAAACATATCTCCTTACCAAAAACAATGGCAATCCACAGCCCTCCATCAATTTTTACTTTCATCCTTGTCTCCGAAACTGAAAAGAGGAACTAAGCCCACATTTCCTTCTTGTTTCTGTATCAAATTTATCGAGAAAAAAACTCGCTCTTAATCAGGTCCACAAAACGAGTAATTAATTAGCTACAAACCAGGAGAATTAAATTGTTAATATTCACTACCTAAATTTAGTAAACTTGATAGGACACTAGCAACTATGCAAAGTGAATTGGCTCTGGTATCTTTTGAAATCTTTGCAAGGAAGGAGACGTTTAAATTCCACGCAAGCTCGTAAACAGTTTTTTTTTTTTTTTTTTTTTTTTTTTTTTTATATATATATATAACAAGGACCTGAATTTCTGGGTAAGGGCATATTATCAGGGCGACCCGAAAAACTCAAGACCAAACATCCTAAAAAAATGGATTAGTTTCAACATGTTGCACAAACATTCTTTTTATTCGGGCCGGCAAGAAAGCAATCAAGGGTTAACTTTGGAATAAGAAATAGAAAGAAGACAAACCCCCAAGTAACGCGCATTTTTCTCGGTATATACACAGTTAAACAAATAATTACAAGTCAACACTATCAAAGGTTTTGGGAAAGCTTTTTTAAGATCCTTTTGGTATTGTTTATAGCTATTGCTCTGCAAAATTTAAGCAGTTATCTAAAGAGTCGTATTTTAAAGGTGCCATCCTTTCTCGCATTAAGGCTAATGCAGCCCATGGTGTTAAAATCAAAATGAAATTAAGTATCCGAACCCAGTATCTTAACCCTGCTCTTTCCCCAAGATTATACAAATAACTACAAGTCAACACAGTCAAATGTTTTGAGAAATTTTTGTTCAAGGTCTTTTTTATTGTTTTTAGCCATTGTTCTGCAAAATTTAAGCTTTTATTTAAGGAATCACGTTTTAAGGGTGCCACCCCTTTTTGCGTTTAGGGCATCCCTAGCCCATGGTGTTAAAAGCAGAAATTAAGCGTAAAAAACAAGCTTTTTTTCCTATCAAAACAAAGAGTGGCATCAAAAATTAAAACAAAGAGATATTATTCTGTATATGAGAGGGAGATTCCCTTTGTTTAATCTCCACTCTTTGCACTAAAGGTTTAATTTTTGCCCCCAACGCTTTAAAAGCGAATGCTCAAACACAAAGGCAAATGGATTGGGACTTTTTTTTTAATATTTAGCAATATTTTTCTCAAAAATTAAAGGTTCATGTGCATTTCCTTTGAGAAAGCTTTCCTTTGAATTTTCACTTCCAATATTTTAAAAGGCAGTCGGTAAATAAACACTTGCAGTTACCCACTAGCTTCATTCGTTGCACTGATATATACTTTCAGAGCAGCATTATAAAACTTCCTTGTAAAAGAAGAGCCGCTTTTTACCTTTTTTTTAAATAAACATATTTTTATTATTAATAAGCATAAAAAGGACATTCTCTTTACGCTTTATATTTTTCCAATTTTAAAGCTTCGATAAAGATTGGCGATGTTTGCTGTTTACTTACAGTTTCATACTACAAATATTTTGGAAGACAACACAAACTGAAAGAAAATATACCGAAAGCTTTCCATGCAATACTCACTTTTTCAGCCTTTAACCGAAGAAAAAAAAACAAGAACTTGGAAAAATATTTTAAATGCTAGCTAGTACGCTGATATTGGAATGTCAGTTTTCTTTTTCGTAACTTCAAATCAAAGATTGTTTTGTAAAAGTATTTGTAAGTACTGTTTATAACTTTTATTCTGCAAAGTATTTTCTAAACATACTTGATTATTTTTTTAAGTATATTTAACTAAACTGATCTAGAATCTTCGGGTATGAATTTTGTCTTTGACATCATCCAGTTGAAACCATCCATTCTGCTTTGTTTTTTAAGCTCTTCGCCAATCTCTAAACGAATGCGGCTATTGTACTCATTCAGCCATTGCTTCTGCAATAAATAACACTTTCAAAAAGCTTACAGAGTACTTTACTTAAAGCATTTTCACTAATATTCCTAGTTAGGTTTCTAACTTTCCTACCTAAGACACCATCAGCTACTTCAAAAACTATTTTCCTAACATTATTCCATCCATCTTCTACACTGTTTAAGCGTAAACTGTTAAATTAAATTGATAATGATTGCGATGATGATTGAGTTTTGGGTTTTGACATAAAAAACGTCATCAATACCTACCATGCCTTTGAAAATCAAAAATAGGTCCCACCACTTGAACAATTAAAAGAAACAAAGGTTTGAGAATATTTCTTTCATAATTACAAAAGAAAAGCCAAAGCAAAAGAAGAATTTTTTGCTCCATCCCTCGAGCATAGGAATCATACAGAGGTTTGGCGACACGCGACTTATATTAACACAAGACAAGACATTGCACAAGAAAAAATTTTTATCTAACATCCTGAACAATTAAAAGAAACAAAGAGGACTGTCGATACTTTCCATGTTATTTAAAATGAAAAACCTGGACATTATAAATCACAAGATTAAAAAGAAGTTTTTGTCCCACCACCTGAACAATTAAAATAAATAAAGGTTCGGCCATATGTCTTTCATAATGCCAAAAGACAAGCCGAGGCAAAAGTTAAAGGTCCAATAAAAAAAAAAAAAAAAAAATTACACAAAGGCACAACTTTTAATTTAAGGCTAATCGTCTTTATTAGTGGCTAATGCTATTTTCCCTATGCTAGGAAATCGGGAATAACTGCTGCGATATAAGTGATTTTGCGCTGATTTTTTTTTGACGACTCCCGAGTTAAAAAGTAAAATAATGTTGGTTTCACTTTTTCTATATATTTGTTTACTTTTGTCGAAAAAAAAGAAAACAATTTATTTTAGTTTTTTGAATAAAAATTTAGAAGCTGGGAAATGAAAGTAGATATTTTTGCGGTTGATTCTACTGGTATTTAAAAAAAAAATGTTGGTTGCAGAATTATTAATTTTTTTTTTTTTTTTGTACAAAAAATTATTTTCAGTTTTCATTATTTTCTTGCTATAAGACATGAAATCTGCTCCAAAGGCTAGAATTTTGGACAGTATGCAGATTTTATAATCTGCAATGATTACAGAAAGTGTCTGATGTCTACCACAATTTAAATTAAATACAAAAGCAAAAAAATACAAATAAGAAAATTGGTCGATTTTTACTTTAATTATCCACTGTTTCCCGCTTGGTAGCGTTATTTCGTCAGCCAATAGGAAGAAAGTCCGCAATTTTGATTGGATTGTGTTCTGTATATCATTATGACTTTCGGAGAGAAACTGTCAAAAAGACCTTTGAGCCATGAGGAAGAAAAATATAAACAGAAGGAGGCTGAATTTAAAATACCGGTTAGTAAATATTACATGTACTAATGTTCATTCCATCCAGTCCAGAAGCTTTTAAAATTGCTTCCGATGGGTTCTGGGTTTACATCCCCGTCAATATAAAATTTATGGAAAAACACTTTTTTTTATATGTACAATGGTTAGGAGACAAATTCACATTAGGCTTCCCAGACACGTACAATGTAATTTTATGGAGGAGGATGCAGAAAAATGTTACCAGCTCTACACAAACAATAAAAATTTCTGTTTCAGGTGAAAGGATGTTTTATGATTTGGAGGAAGATTAACTACTTGCCTCCAGGATATCCAATAGAGGAAACAAACTTGCTTGAAAGTTTTTTAGCTTTGTTTTTTGGGCGAGGAGGGGGGTAGGGGGCCTTTCTAGCGCCTGGTTTCCAGCTATCAGACCTGTGAAGCTATGAAGAAGACATCCCAGGGTCTTGACACTGGAGTTCTGGTATATAATGATATGCAATAAGCTTTACTTCGGCTTTTTTTTATAGTAGTTTCTAAAGGGAAAAAACAATAATCTATCCTTGAGCTATTCCTGAGATTTGTAAAGTTATGTCTATCCTTATGAGCTGTATAAAACAGAGCACTTCCAATGGATCATATGAAAATAAAATGTAATGAAAGTGGAGAAAGCAAAAAATATGAACTCAGGAGGTGTGAAGTGGAGACCTTGGCTAAAATTGCCGAGGATCTGGAAGATGCAGCTAGACGGCATGATAATAAAATGTTGTATTGACATGTTAATAAATTAAGAGGGAGTAGTCAATCCGGATTTGTCCCAGTGTGGTCCAATCCCCCTTTCTATGACTATAATGAGAGAAAGTTTGAGATGGCTAGGGCACGTTCTGCGGATGAGAGATGACAGACTGCTGAAGATTTTTTCTTTTCGGTCAACCACCTAGAGCTAAACGGAAAGCAGGTCGTCTGTGGTTGGAGTGGAATGATGTCATAAAGAAAGATTCAAGGGAAATGGGAACTTCCAAGGAGGGTGTAAAAAGGGGGCTTTGAATAGACTAAGTTGGGTTGGGAGCGTGTGTAGCTGTGTTGGCCTCAGGTGACTTAGTGCTGCGTTGAGTTGTTAGTAGTAGTAGTGTTTCCAATGCATCAATAATTACTTCCCTTGTGTGTATATATGTTGTGAATGATGGGTTTATCAACCAGCATTCCTTTTTTTGTTTCATTTTTTATTTTTAGGAAGGTACAGCTTGGAGAACAAAAAGATGATTTTTCAACCTCATCTGAAATTACAGAAGAACTTTCAGTAAATCCTAAACTAAACGAAGCACAGAATTTGGGAAGCGGTGGAGGTTCTTCTGGTATCGATAGGTCAGCAACATTTACCGATATTGACTTATCTGGAATTTCAGATGGAAATTGCATTGTAAATCTAAGACAGTGAAGTAGCTTCTGTATTCACACACAAGATTAGTTGTAGACTATCATATGATAATTTGATAATAAAACAATTAGAACAGAAAGGCCTGCAAACTGAACTGAAAGTTAAATGTAAAAAGTGTAACTGGGAAAAGAGGATTAAAAATGAACCAGAATGTCCAGTAACAAGTGTAAAAGAATATCTTTCAAGCTTTAGTACAGAAAGTAAACAGGTTACTTTCTCAAAAAAAGACTCAATTTTAAAAGGTTGCTTGAATTTGAAGGCCGTTTGGGGAGCCATGGGCACTGGAGGTGGATATTCTACACTGTGTGAACTCTTCGGAGTGCTTGGAGTGAAGCCAATGTCGCAAATAGTTTATTCCCGTATTGAAAGACAGCTGGGTAGTGCTTGGATGAATAGTTTGTCGGAAATTTTGCGAGAAAATGGACGAGAGGCCTTACAATTAGCCATTCATGAAGATAGGTATAAAGAGGACTCATACTGGACAAAAGTGATATGTGATGGAGGGTGGAATAAGCCTAGCAAAGGGCATGATTATTCAGCCAAAGGTTGTGTTGCGGTTATCATAGATGCATTTACGAAAAAACTGTTATATGTTGGCATAAAAAATAAATATTGTTATATGTGTTTTTCTTCTGCAAACTCTAAAGTAAGTCCTAAAGACCATTTCTGCTTTCTGAACTATAACGGAAATTCGAAGAGCATGGAAACAGACATTCTAGTTGAAGGCTTTCGTTCCAGTGAAGAGATGCATGGATTACAGTTTTTAGAGTTTATTGGTGACGGTGATTCAAGTGTTTTTTATAAGCTAAAACAGTGTGTCTCTTACGGTTCAAACATACGGAAAGATGAATGTGCCAATCACGTCACAAACAACTATACAACGCATCTATATAACTTGTGCAAAAATAAGAAAGGTTTGTACACCAAATTTCTTCCCAGAGGAATTATCCAACAATTGACCAAAAATTTAAGGGGTTCGATCAAAATAAATTCCGAAAATAATGGAACAGCGGAAGAATTGAAGAACCTTTTAAAAAGAGGTCCGTACCATGTTTTTGGAAACCACACAAAATGCGATTCCGGTTGCCCTAAATTCATTAATGACAAAATAGAAAGTCGGTGGAATACTCTGCCCATGCACGTGTTTGAGGATGTTATGACAGGGGTAGAGGTTGTGTGTCGAAAATCAGAGCGGCTCCGAAATGACGCAACTACAAACTTAGCTGAAAGCTACATGTCAGTTGTTGCAAAGTTCATCGGGGGAAAGCAAATAAGCCGGTCTAAGGGAGGTTCATACCATGCAAGAGTAAATGGAGCCAGCCTTGCTTATAATTCAGGTCCAAAATGGCATCAATTAGCTTGGAAAAATATTTTTAGGTCCAGTCCTTCTTGCTTGACGAAAAAGTATTGCAAAAAAACAGCAGAACATCGCTTAAGATCTACACGGAATTTGACCAGTTATTATAGTTCTCTTGGAGGAAAACATTTTGCTAAGTTAAAAAACAGAAATAACAACTTCGGCGATCGGGACTATGGACCAAACTGCAATAAGCCAGATATGACTTCTGATGAAATAAGCTCAGCCAGACAAAAATATACTAAGCAACATTTAAAATTGGATAGTGCTAGCATTAGCCGTTTGTTTTATAATACCAAGGGGCAATCAAAAAATGAGAACTGGGTTGAAGAGAGATCTAGAAGAATAACGAGCAGTTATTTTCATAAAATTGCAACTAGAAAAAATAGCATTAGAGTTGCCCCAATTGTTAAGCAAATTCGAAATTTGGGACCTAGATGCTGCTCTGCCCTTATGAAAAAGGGTTTGGATTTAGAAGTAGTTGCTCTAGAAGCGTATGAAAAGAAATTTAACTTAAATGTCATAAAGGGAGAAGAAATAGGACTTAGTGTGCATCCACAACATCAATATCTTGGTGCATCTGTAGATGGATTGCTCTCTGATGGCACACCTATAGAGATAAAAACTGTACATAATATACCAGAATTCAAAACCATTTTTGATGCTGCTCAGTCCAAAAATCTAGTCAAAGGATTTTTTATTGAATTATCCAGTGGAGGTCTTCAGTTAAAAAAAAATCATAGGTATTTTTCCCAGACACAAGGCCAACTCGAGATACTAGATAGAAAGATATGCCACTTAATAGTTTTTAACTCCATTGATGACTGGGAAATAATTACAGTTCACCGGTCAAAAGAATACTGGGCGAAAGTATTTCCAAAGCTTGAAGCTTTCTGGAATGAATCCTTACTACCTGAAATTTTAGACTCGAGGTTGGTAAGGAATAAGGAAATCAGAGAGCCTATGGTCTCAGAGGATATGAACATCAGAGAGCCAAGCTCGTCTCAAGAAACCAAAAGAGGGAAGAAAAGAAGGTCAAGTCTGGTTGACGTGGACAACAGGAAAAATACACAGAAGGGATCGGGAGACAACGAAGAATCCACCAGTCATTCAGCGCATGAAAACAGCGGTTTTGAAGAAATAATTTGGTCTGATTTGGAATAAATGAATCTTTGTGTTTGATGTATTTTATGTGATGCATTTTGATGTACTTGTATTTTTGATGTGATGTGACAGTGATGTGATTATTACGGCTCTTTAATTTTAATTAGTAAGTGTGTAATGTACATTCCCAGCTTGCTGTGATGATCAAAGTCGCGTCCTTTTACCAGGCTTGTCCCATATCCACCGTGCTTGGCATAGTTCCAACACTCTTGGTATAGCTCTCACAGGTCCGCCGTTCTTTGCACACTCCCACCACGGTTGGTAAGCACTGCCTGGTGTACATGATTTCAGAGAGTGGAAAGCCACTCGATTTTCCATCTTTTTCTTTCCACCATTTTCATCGTCACTTGTCTCATATCCGATGCTGTTGCTACAGTGAAGCAGGAGGTTGATTTACATCATCCTTGACTTTTTGCATGTGTTTAACAATTTTTTATTTGTGATGTGATAGACAGGCTTTTATATATATCGATTTTCATTGTCACTTGTCTCGTATCCAAGGCTGTTGCTCCAGTGAAGCAGCAGGCTGATTTACATTATCCTGGACATTTTCATGTAACCTTTGGCATAGTTTTTTGTGTCTCGCAATATTTCTTCCAATATCTCCACTGTTACATATCTTTTAGCCACATATTTCTTTGTTCTTCACTTTAATTTTTGATTCGCCCTGATTTCCATTGTAGTGTGTCTTGTAACCGCATTTTTTGTACTTCTCTTTTTTCCCTTGTTGTAAGTCTCGCTGCCGCGTATATTTTAACCGCATATGTCTTTGTTCTTCAATTTCGTTCATCATTACTTTAGAATTTTTTTTCAGTGACCGCATCGCTTTCGTTTTTGACTCGTTGCAATTTCCACTGCTGCTTATCTTTTAACCACGCATTTCTTTATATTTCAGTTTCGTTTTTGAGTCGTTGTAAATTTAGCTTCCGGTTTAATAATAAAGGTTATTTATTTTTTATTAAAATTAGTTTTAGAATAAAAAATTTATTTTTAGCCACTATTATAAAGACAGATTTTTTTTTATTCATTTTCTTTATCATCAGATATTTTTTCAATACCCTTTGCCTTAGCTGCTTGGATTAGTCATGTCACATTTGATGGTCTAGAATGTTCATTTTCACCGATTGCGGATTTGCGTTTTTTAAGGTCGTCCTCTTGATCTTGTCTCATTTGATGCTCTAGTTTGTTCATTTTGAGCAAGAGTTAATTTATGTTTATGTCCTTGAGATATTATCAAACTGCTGGAAATATCTTTTGTAAATAGAATCATTACATTTGATATTTTATACTTAGCCATGTTTTTGTGTATTTTTACATGCGCCATAGATACTAAAAATGAAAGAACAGCTCCTGACGCGGAAATGACGTATTTGTGCTTTTGAAATATGTTCATAGATATGACGTTACTCATATGAATTCTTTTTTGAAATTAGGGCTCTTAAAAAAATTCTCAAACTTGTGACCCATCTAGATGGTTTTTTTTTTCAGGCAAAATATCCCAGGGTGCCAATTTTAAAACAAAAATATGGAGCCGTTGTTGGGGAAAAATTTACAAATACATACATGCATAAACAAATAAATAAATGAATATTTATTTTTTTACTTAATTTCTGATCATTTATTAAATAATGCCAGAAAATCTGGCTAAATCTACACGGAAAAATCTCCTCCCCACGAAAATATCCTATAGACAATTAAATCCCGGTGAAAATTTAACCAGGACAATTACCCTCAACATCTCCGTGGGTAAAATTGAGTCGGTAAAGCTAAAACAAGACTTATAAAAATAATTTCGTACATGAATTACGGGAGAGTCCCCCATCATAAAATTTCCCCTTTAAAGTTCACCCCCCCCCCCGAACTTCCTTCCACATGGAAAATTCTACCCTTGGAAAGTTATCCCAGCAGAAAATTCTCCCCTCCCCCATCCTAAAAATGTATGCATACTTCCCAGTAACAACTACTATACGTAAAAACTGGTCAAAATTTTTAACTTAAAGACGTTTCCCGAGGGGCTGCGGGGGTTATGTTAACTGCAAAAGATATTTATTGAGCCTGTCAACTATGCTGAACAAAATGGCGCCTTCTCAGATTGAATTACCGGTTTTAGAAAAAAATGGGCATGGGAGGGCTATTGTTGCTCTCCAATATTCTTGGTAACTTAAAAAGGGCACTAGACTTTTTAATTTATGTCCGAGTGACCTCTCTCCCGACATTCTAGAATCACTGGGTCGATACGATCACCCCTGGAAAAAAAAACAACAGGCATCTGTGATCATTCTTCTGGTAAAAAAAATACGAAATTCCCCATTTTTTCAGACAGGAGTTTGAAACGGGAAGGCGTAATAACATCCAACCGTCAGGACATCCAACGCCATAACTTCCACAAAATCCATCATAACATCGACAAAATACTCCGTCAGAACCACCAACCGTCACAACATCCAAAAATTAAAACCATAATTTTTGGGGGTTTAAGGGGGGAAAGGTACCTAGGTTAGGTTGGGTTAAGTATTTAATATATGCTATGATTTACCCCCACCCCCTGATGTGCAAATATATAGCCAAAATTTGTTTCTAAACTATTATATACTTATTGCTCTTATATAAACTTACAAATTTTTTGGGATATTGTGACGGTTGGTGGTTCTGACGGATTTTCCTTTTGGATGTTATGACTTTTGATGCTTTTGACGGTTATTCGAAGTGGTAGCACCCTGCTTGAAACCTTTACAGTAGGATCCTTTAATACGCTGAATCTGATGGTGTGATTTTCAATAGGATTCTTTAGCTTTTAGGGGGTATTTTCCCTCTTTTTCAAAAATCAGGCAGTTTTTCTCAGGCTTGTAACCTTTGGTAGGTAACACAAAACTTAATAAAACTTTATATTTGTAATCAGCGTAATAAGCCAATTCTTTTGATATCAAACAGTT
>NC_142795.1:12856068-12877534 GCF_049724085.1 Artemia sp. Qi Xiang Cuo | reverse complement strand
TAGTTTAGTTTTAGTTAAGAGTTTTAGTTTAGAGTTTTAGCTTAGAGTTTTAGCTTAGAGTTATGTTTCTTTAGTTTTAGTTAAGAGTTTTAGTTTGGACTTATAGTTTAGTTTTTGTTAAGAGTTTTAATTTAGAGTTGTAGCTTAGTTTGGTTTTAGTTAACAGTTTTAGTTAGAGTTATAGTAGTTAAGAGTTTTAGTTTAGAGTTTTAGTTTAGAGTCTTAGCTTAGTTTTAGTTACAGTTATAGTATAATTTAGTTTTAATTCAGAGTTTTAGTTCAAAGTCTTAGATTAAAATTTTAGTTAGAGTTATACTTTGGTATAGTTCTAGTTAAGAATTTTATTGTGGAGGTGTCGTTTAGTTTTAGATAAGAGTTTTAGTTTGGAGTTTAGAGTTATAGTTAGAGTTATAGTTTGGTTTAGTTTTAGTTTAGAGTCTAGAGTTTTAATTTAGAGTTATAGTTAGAGTTATAGTTTATTTTAGTTTTAGTTTAGAGTTATATTTTAGTTTAGTTTTAGTTACGAGCATTAGTTTAGATCTCTAGTTTAGTTTAAATTAAGAGTTTTAGTTTAGAGCTTATAGTTTTATTTTACAATTTTACTTTAGAGTTTTAGTTAGAGTTATAGTTTATTTTTTGTTAAGAGTTTTAGTTTATATATTGGGAGTCCTAGTTCTGAGTTAGCTTATAGTTTTAGTTGGAGTTATAGTTTAGTTTAGTTTTAATTCGGAGTTTTAGTTTAGAGTTTTAGATTAGAGATTTAGTTAGAGTTATACTTTAGTTTAGTTTTAATTGAGAATATTAGTTTAGAGGTATTTTTTAGCTTTATATAGGAGTTATAGTTTAGTTTAGTTTTAGTTTAGAGTCTAGAGTTTTAGTTTAGAGGGTTAGCTCAGAATTTTAGTTAGAATTATAGTTTACTGTAGTTTTACTTTAGAGTTTTAGTTTGGACTTTAGTTTTAGTTAAGAGTTTTAGTTTAGAGTTTAGTCTTAGCTTAGATCTTTAGTTAGAGTTATAGTTTAGTTTAATTTTATTTACGAGTTTTAGTTTAGAGTTTAGAGTTTTAGTTAGAGTTATAGTTTAGTTTAGTTTTAATTAAGAGTTTTAGTTTAGAGTTATTTTTTATTTTTAGTAATAGTTATAGTTTAGTTTAGTTGTATTTTAGAGTCTATATCTTCAAGTTAATCACTACACTTATAGTCTTAGTCCGAGTTATAGTTTATTTAGTTTTATTTAAGTTTTTTTGGAATTGTATTTTATTTTTATATAAACATTTTAGTTTAGATTTTTATAATATAGTCAATGCTTAGAGTTTTTAATTGATCTTTTAGTGTAGTTTAGTTTTAGATCAGAGTTGTATTTTAGAGTTTCAGTTTTGTATTAGATTACATTTTTAGTTAGATTTATAGTAGCTAAGAGTTTTAGTTTAAAGTTTAGTCTCAGCTTAGAGTCTTAGATTAGAGTTTTAGTTACAGTTATAGTGTAATTTAGTTTTAATTAAGAGTTGTATTTCAAAGTCTTAGCTTAAAGTTTTATTTAGAGTTATACTTTGGTATAGTTCTAGTTAAGAATTTTAGTGTAGAGGCGTCGTTTAGTTTTAGATAAGAGTTTTAGTTTGGAGTTTAGAGTTATAGTTAGAGTTATAGTTTGGTTTAGTTTTAGTTTAGAGTTATAGTTTAGTTTATTTTTATTTATGAGCATTAGTTTAGATCTCTAGTTTAGTTTAAATTAAGAGTTTTAGTTTAGAGTTTATAGTTTTATTTTACAGTTTTACTTTAGAGTTTTAGTTTAGTTTTAGTTAAGAGTTTTAGTTTATATATTGGAGTTTTAGTTTTGAGTTAGCTTATGGTTTTAGTTAGAGTTATAGTTTAGTTTGGTTTTAATTCAGAGTTTTAGTTTAGAGTCTTAGCTTAGAGTTTTACTTAGAGCTATAGTTTAGTTTAGTTTAAGTTAAGAATTTTAGTTTAGAGGTGCTGTTTAGTTTTAGAGTTTTAGTTAGAGTTATAGTTTAGATGAGTTTTAGTTTAGAGTTTTTAGTTTAGACTTATAGTTTGGTTTTAGCTAAGAGTTTTAGTTTAGAGCTGTAGTTTAGTTTTAGTTAATAGTTTTATTTTGGAGTTATAGTTTATTTTTTTTTAATAGTTTTAGTTAAGAGTTCTAGCTTAGTTTATTTTCAGTTAAGAGTTTTATTTTATGGTTTTTGTTTATCTTTCAGTATTATTTTTAGTTCGATATTATCTTAAAGTTTTAGTTAGAGTTACAGTTTAATTTAGCTGTAGTTAAGAGTCTAGAGTTTCAAGTTAGACTCTCAACACCTGGAGTTCTAGTTAGATTATATTTTATTTTAGTTTTAGTTCAATGTTTTTGAACTTGTAGTTTTATTTTAGCAAAACTTTTTAGCTTAGAGTCTTAGACTAGAGTCATAGCTTAGCGTTTTTTCTTGCACTTTTAGTTTAGTTTTAGATAAGAGTTTTAGTTAAGTTTTTGTTTAGAGTTTAGAGTCTTAGCTTAGAGTTTTAGTTAGAGTTTAGAGTTTTAGTCTAGTCTTAGCTTAGAGTTTTAATTGTATTTATAATTCACTTTAGTTTTAGTTGAGAATTTAGAGTTTTAGCTTAGAGTCTTAGCTTAGAATTTTTGTTAGATATATTTTAGTTTAGTTTAGATATTGGAGTTTTAGTTTTGAGTCTTACCTTAGAGTTTTAGTTAGAGTTATATATTAGTCTATTTTTAATTCAGAGTTTTAGTTTAGAGTCTTATATTAGATTTTTAGAGTTATAGTTTAGTTTAGTTTTACTTAAAAATTTTAGTTTAGAGATGTTGTTTAGTTTTAGATAAGAGTTTTAGTTTAGAGTTTTAGTTAGAGTAATAGTTTAGTTTAGTTTTAGTTTAGAGTCTTAGCTTAGATTTTTAGAGTTATAGTTTAGCTTAGTTTTAGTTAAGAATTTTAGTTTAGAGATGTTGTTTAGTTTTAGATAAGAGTTTTAGTTTAGAATTTTAGTTAGAGTTATAGTTTAGTTTTAGTTTAGAGACTAGAGTTTTAATTTAGAGTGTTAGACTAGAGTTTGAGTTAGAGTTATAGTTTACTTTAGTTTTAGTTACGAGTTTTAGTTTAGACTTATAGTTTAGTTTTAGTTAAGAGTTTTAGTTTAGAGTTGTAGTTTAGTTTTAGTAAAGAGTTGTAGTTTAATTTTAGTTAAGAGTTTTAGTTTAGAGTTTTAGCATAGAGTCTTAGCTTAGATTTTAGTTAGAGTTATAGTTTATTTTAATTTTATTTAAGAGTTTTAGTTTAGACTTCAGAGTTTTAGTTTAGAGTTTAAAGTTTTAGTTAGAGTTATAGTTTAGTTTAATTTTTGTTAAGAGTTTTAGTTTAGAGTTGTAGTTTAGTTTTAGTTAGAGTTATAGTTTACTTTAGTTGTAGTTCAGAGTCTAGAGTTTCAAGTTAATCACTGAACTTAGAGTTTTAGTTAGAGTTATATTTTATTTTAGTTTTAGTTAAGTGTTTTTGGACTTGTAGTTTAGTTTTAGCTAAACGTTTTAGTTTAGAGTTTTAGCCTAGAGTAATAGCTTAGAGTTTTTCCTTTCACTTTTATTTTAGTTTAGTTTTAGATAAGAGTTTTAGTTTAGAGTTTTAGTTTGGTATTAGCTTACAGTTTTAGTTAGAGTTATAGTAGTTAAGAGTTTTAGTTTAGAGTCTTAGCTTAGAGTTTTAGTTACAGTTATAGTATAGTTTAGTTTTAATTCAGAGTTTTAGTTTAGAGTCTTAGCTTAAAGTTTTAGTTAGAGTTATAGTTTGGTATAGTTTTAGTTAATAATTTTAGTTTAGAGGTGTAGTTTAGTTTTAGATAAGAGTTTTAGTTTAGAGTTTAGAGTTATAGTTAGATTTATAGTTTGGTTTAGTTTTAGTTTATAGTCTAGAGTTTTAATTTAGAGTTTTAGTTAGAGTTATAGTTTATTTTAGTTTTAATTTATAGTTATTTTAGTTTAGTTTTAGTTACGATCATTAGTTTAGATATCTAGTTTAGTTTAAATTAAGGGTTTTATTATAGAGTTTATAGTTTTATTTTACAGTTTTACTTTAGAGTTTTAGTTAGAGTTATAGTTTATTTTTAGTTAAGAGTTTTAGTTTATATATTGGGAGTCCTAGTTCTGAGTTAGCTTATGGTTTTAGTTGGAGTTATAGTTTAGTTTAGTTTTAATTCAGAGTTTTAGTTTAGAGTTTTAGATTAGAGATTTACTTAGAGTTATACTTTAGTTTAGTTTTAATTAAAAATTTTAGTTTAGAGGTGTTGTTTAGCTTTAGATAAGAGTTATAGTTTAGTTTAGTTTTACTTTAGAGTCCAGAGTTTTAGTTGAGAGGGTTAGCTTAGAGTTTTAGTTAAAATTATAGTTTAATTCCACTTTAGTTAAGAATTTTCGTTTGGACTTATAGTTTAGTTTTAGTTAAGAGTTTTAGTTTAGAGTTGTAGTTTAGTTTTAGTAAAGAGTTTTAGTTTAGAGTTGTAGATTAGTTTTAGTTAACAGTTTTAGTTTAGAGTTTAGAAATTTAGCATACAGTCTTAGCTTAGAGTTTAGGTTAGAGTTATAGTTTAGTTTAATTTTAGTTGAGAGTTTTAGTTTAGACTTTAGAGTTTTAGTTAGAGTTATAGTTTAGTTTAGTTTTTGTTAAGAGTTTTAGTTTAGAGTTATAGTTTAGTTTAGTTTTAGTTCAGAGTCTAGTTTCAAGTTAGACTCTCAGCACTTAGAGTTTTAGTTAGAGTTATATTTTATTTTAGTTTTAGTTAAGTGTTTTGGACTAGTAGTTTAGCTTTAGCTAAACGTTTTAGTTTAGAGTTTTAACCTAGAGTCATAGCTTAGATTTTTTCCTTGCACTTTTAGTTCAGAATAGTTTTAGATAAGAGTTTTAGTTTAGAGTTTCAGTTTGGTATTAATTTACAGTTTTAGTTAGAGTCTTAGTAGTTAAGAGTTTTAGTTTAGAGTTTAGAGCTTGAGTTTCGAGTCTTAGCTTAGAGTTTTAGTTAGAGGTATAGTTTAGTATAGTTCTAGTTACAAGTTCTAGTTTAGGGTCTTAGGTTAGAGTTTTAGTTTAGAGTCTTAACTTAGAGTTTTAGTTAGAGTTACAGTTATAGTTTTAGTTTAGTTTTAGTTAAGAGTTTTAGTTTAGAGTTATAGTTTAGTTAAGAGTTTTAGTTTAGCGTCGTAACTTAGAGTTTTACTTAGAAATATAGTTTAGTTAAATTTTAGTTAAGAGTTTTAGTTTAGAGTCTTAGCTTAGAGTTTTAGTTAGAGTTATAGTTTATTTTAGTTTTAGTTAAGAGTTTTAGTTTATATATTGGAGTTTTAGTTTCGAGTCCTAACTTAGACTTTTATTTAGAGTTATAGTTTAGTTTAGTTTTAATTCGGAGTTATAGTTTAGTTTATTTTTCGTTAACAGTTTTAATTTATACTTGTTGTTTAGTTTTAGTTAAGAGTTTTAGCTTAGAGTTTTAGTTAGAGTTATAGTTTTAGTTTAGTTTTACTTATGAGTTATAGTTTACAGTTATAGTTTAGTTAAAAGTTTTAAGTTTAGCGTAAAGAGCTAGGTATTGAACACATTTTTTCTTTGAAATGCTAGATTTGGAATATTTTTATTGCGGTTTAAATAAAAAAAATTCAGTTTTCTCCGCGTTTAAGTTAGGTTAGGTTATCATGAGCGCTCATGATAACCTAACTTAACTTAAACGTGGAGAAACCTAACTTTGTTAGACTCGATTATAGATGGCAGCAGTGGTGTCAGGTGGGAACTCATGATAGCTCCCTACTAACTCCTTAGATACGAAGTGCCCTGGTCTAAAAAAAAACAAACAAAAAAAAACACACATTATGCCAACATTGTTGTTTACTTAGGCAGCGCAATTAAGCTGCCTATGATTTCTGGTTGTTTTGAGTTTGAATTTTAACAGGTATTTGTATCTGCTGAGCTTAGTTTAAAATGGCCTTTAGTTTTCTTTAAGAAACTTATTTTTCAGAAATTTTTTTTTAATTAATAATGCATATATCGGGATTACGACATGGATTGAATGCTATCATGAAGCATATGACTTTTAGGGGGTATTTCCCCTTTTTTCGAAAATAAGGCAAATTTTCCCAGGTGCGAAACTTTTGATGGGTAAGAACAAACTTTATAAAACTTATATATTTGAAATCAGCATAAAAATTTGATTCTTTCGATGTATCTATTGGTATCAAAATTCTGTTTTTTCGAGTTTCAGTTACTATTGAGCCGGGTTACTCCTTAATTACAAATATTTTCTTTTCCAGTTTCTACAGCATTGAAAATGAAAATAAAATTACAGTAAAATAAAATCTTGGACTGATTGGTCTGTCAACAATTAATATCTTTATATATCAAATATTCAATTTGATTTGGTTTTTACTTTCCAAGACTGTTCAAGACACATATAGTTTTAAGTTAAGCGCCATGACGCAGTAGGTTCTAGACCTTTATAGTGAGAGAAGGAGGCGATACCCAAACTCTTGTTTATAGTGATTTTGTTTGTTTCAAGTTTGGTTTGCATATTCAGTTTAAGTATCACTCCTTTTAAGATATATTTACTCATTTACATTAGTATCTATTGTATGTGTGTTTGCATTGATTCTTTATTTAATTTATGTTCGTTTTGAGTTTCATTTATACTTCAATAGCAATTTTTTTCGTTTTAAGCTTGATTTGCATATTCAATTTAAACATTACTCGCTTTAAGATTTATTTATTCATTTATATTATTACTTGTTGTATATTTTTTTGCTATGATTTTTTATTTAATTTTTGTTCGTTTTGGGTTTCATTTACTCTAATAGTAATTTATGGTCGTTTTGAGTTTGAATTTTAACATGTATTTGTATCTGCTAATCTTAAGTTTAAAATTGCCTTTACTTTTCTTTGAAAAACTTCTTTTTCCGAACATTTTTTTAAATTAATTTTTGTTCGTCTTTTATTGCAAAAATTTTCAAGTTTTTAAAAACACCTTATTTCAAAATCAAACTTTAAGTATCAAAACAAGTATCAAATTAACAAAATCAAAGCAAAAAAATGGGTTTGTGTCGACCTCGGAGTTTTTATTATCTGATGTTTGAACTATTTTTAACAAAATAGCTATCTTGAAAAATTTTATCTGATTGGTTTGGAAAAAAGGGCTTGGGGGGCTAATTGCCCCCAACGCTTTAAAAGTTAAAGTTCACTCTTTAAAAGTGAACTAGAATTTTCCATTTTCAATCAAATGAGCCCTCTCTGAAGTTTTTACGCACCCAGGGCATAACTTACAACGCCTGTTCCTGGGCCCTGGGGGGGGGGGGTTGTGTCGACCACGAAGTTTTAATACATAATGTTTGAAACGGATGGGTCTGGAGAAGAAAAAGACGTGGATGGGGAGGGGCTAGTTGTCCTCAAATCTCTTTTGACTCTGAGAAAGTGAACTAGAACTTTTAATTTCAAATAAAATGAGCCCTCTCTGAAGTTTATACGAGCATTCCTTTCATAAGAATCATATACGGTACAACACCTGCCCCACGGGTCCTGGTTGGTTGTGTCGACACCGTTTTTTTTGTTATCTGACCTTTGAACTTTTTTATAAGAATTGCTATCTCAAAATTTGTACCGGATGGGTATGCGGAATAAGGGGATGGAATGGGGCTAGTTGCCCTCCGATCTCTTTTGGCTCTTAAAAATTGAATTAGAACTTTAAGTTTTCATTCAAATGAGCTCTCTCTGAAGTTGATAAGAGTATCCCTTCAATAAGAAAAACATATGTCACCAGGGCATAACTTGCCGCACCTGCCCACGGGCCCTGGGGGTTTCTGTCGACATTAGAGTTTTCGTTATCTGACCTTTGAACTATTTTTAACGAAATGCCTATATCAAATTGTTTATCGGATTCATTTGGGGGAAGGAGACACGGGAGGGGGATAGTTGCCCTCTAATCTCCTTTGACTCTTAAAAAGTGAACTAGAACTTTCAATTTCCAATCAAATAAGCTCTCTCTGAAGTTTATACGAGCATCCCTTCCATAGCCACTATATATACCCGCCGGGCATAACTTTCAACACCTACCCTGGGCCCTGAAGGATTGTGTCGACCCGGGAGTTTTCGTCACATGATTTTTGAACCATTTTCAAAAAATGACTCTCAAAGTTCTTATCGGTTGGGTTTGAGGAACATAGCGCGTGGAGGGGGGCCTAAGTGCCCTCCGATATCTTTTGAATCTTAAAAAGTGAACGAGAACTTTCAATTTGCAATCAAATGAGCCCTATCCAAAGTTTAGACGAGCATCCCTTCTAAAAGAACCATATATGCCCCCAAAGCATTAGTTAAAACGCCTGCGTCAACACAGGAGTTTTTCTTGTCTGACCTTTGAACTACTTTAACGAAATGGCTATCTCAAAATTTTTATTGGATGGGTTTGAGGAAAAAAGGGTGTGTGTGTGGGGCTAGTTGCCCTCGGATATCTTTTGACTCTAAAAAAGTGAACTAGAACTTTCAATTTCTAATCAGATGAGCTCTCTATGAAGTTTATACGAGCATCTCTTTCATAAAAACCATACTTGCCCTCAGGGCCTAACTCAGAACGCCTTCTCCCAGGTCTGGGGGGTTGTATTGACGCCGGACTTTTTCTTATCTGTCCTTTGAACTATTTTTAACAAAACGTCTATCTCAAAATTTTTATCAACTGGTTTTGGAAAAAGAAGTTGTTGGGGGGGGGGACTAGTTGCCCTCGGATCTCTTTTGAATCTTAAAAAGTGAACTCGAACTTTAAATTTCTAATTAAATGAGCCCTCTCTGAAGTTTATACGAGCATCCCTTGTCATATGAACCATATATGCCCCAGGGCATAACTTACAACGCCTGCCCCCGGGCCGTGGGTGGTTTTGTCGACACCTGAGTTTTTGTTATCCGACTTTTGAACAATTTTAAACAAATATGGCTATTTCAAAATTTTTAACGGATACATTTGGGGGAAAAGGGGCGCGTGTGGGGGGGCTAGTTGCCCACCTATCTGTTTTGACTCTCAAAACCTGAACTAGAACTTTCAATTTCCAATCAAATGAGCCCTTTGAAGTTTTTACGAGCATCCCTTCCATATGAACCATATATTCCCCAGGGCATAAATTACAACGCCTGCCCTCTGGTCCTGGGGGGGCTGGGTTGATCCCGGAGTTTTCGTTATATGGTCTTTGAACTATTTAATAAAATGGCTATCTCAAAGTCCTTATCGGATTGGTTTGAGGAAAAAGCGCCTGGATGGGGGGGGACTAGGTGCCCCCCGATCTCTTTTGACTCTTAAAAAGTGAATTAGAATTTCCAATTTCCAATCAAATGAGCCCTCTTTGAAGTTTATACGAGCATCCCTTCCATAAGAACCATATATGCCCCTAGGGCATATATTAAAACGCCTGCCCTCCGGCTCTGGGGGGGGGGCTGGGTCGACCCCAAAGTTTTCGTTATATGGTCTTTGAACTATTTCTTAAAAAATGGCTATCTCAAAGTTTCGGATTGGTTTGAGGAAAAAGGACCTGGAGGGGGGGCTAGGTGCCCTCCGATCTCTTTTGACTCTTAAAAAGTGAACTAGAATTTTCAATTTCCAATCAAATGAGCCCTCTTTGAAGTGTGTACAAGATTCCCTTCAATAAGAACCACATTTGCCCATAGGGCATAACTTACAACGCCTGCCCCTGGGCCCTGGGGGAGGGGTTTGTATCGTTGCATGGGTTTTCTTATATTATCTTTGAACTATTTTTAGCAAAATGGCTATTTCAAAATTTTTATCCGATGCATTTGGGAAAAAAGGTCGGGGGGGGATTGGTTACCCTTCGATATCTTGTGATTCTTAAAAAGTGAACTAGAACTTTCAATTTCCAATTAAATGAGCCCTCTCTGAAGTTTATACGCGCATTCCTTCCATAAGAACCATATATGTCCCCAGGGCAAAAATTACAACGCCTGCACCCGGGCCCTTCGGAGTTGTGTCGGCACCGGAGTTTTTGTTATGTGATCGTCGAACTATTTTTAACAAAACGGCTATCTCAAAATTTTTATCGGATGCATTTGGTAAAAACCGGCATGAGGGGGGGCTAGTTGCCCTCCGATCACTTTTGACTCTTAAAAAGGGCACTAGAACTCTTGATTTCCAATTGAATGAGCTTCTTTTGAAGTTTATATGACGACCCATTCCGTATGAAGTGCCTCTGGAGAAAAAAAAATAATGAAAAATTGGAGCCGTTTGGGCTTTACTATAGGCAACGCTATAGCGTTGCCTCTGATTTTTGGTTGCTGGTTGGCTGATATTCAGTGAATGTTAGCAGGCTAACAGATGTAGTTGGTCCATGATGCTCCGGGGGGAGTGGAGCTGTTTAAGGATGTTTCTGTTCAATACTTTCTCAACCTGAATAATCCACCTATGCAGCGGAAGCATCTAGTTTCTAATACACAGTTTGTTTGCTCATCATCGTTCTTTATTGACGAAGATTCAATGAGAATAAAATCAAGAATTTGTTTGAGAGAGCCTGGTTAATTTTAAGAAGTCATTGTAAAGATTTAGGAGACTGCCTAGGCGAGCAAAGTAGCCATCGGCACAACCTTGTTTATCACCATATTCGCGATTATCTCAAGGTTTCGGTTGCTTAAACTAGTTCGTCTCTGTCTGCTTGAAGTGCATCTTTTAGGCTATTAAGTTTCATTATAGCGTCTATGTATGCCAGTTTGTAAATTAGTTCCCCTCCAACTGTTGGGCCTTCTAAGGTCTCAGCAAATAATACCGGTGGGTTGAGAATTAACTTAAAAATGTGAAGAGACAAGATAAAACCCTGTAAAAGACTTATTGATGTAAGAAATGCATTTGATACCTTATGAAACCTCTTGACCTGGCTAACAGACTATGGATTCCTGTTCTCAGCCAGAAATATCGCCTATTTAGGGATTCCATAATGTAGCAAAACCTTTCAAAGTTCCTTTCACCATATGAAGGCCTGCCTGAAGATTAAAGGTGCTAATGGCTTTTTGGCACACCTTAATGTACTTGTCAATCAATGGCTGGGTTGAGAAAATCTGGTCTACGGTCGTAAGGTCTTTTTGAAATCCGGTCTGATATACCTTTATGATATGTTTTGCCAGCGATTTATGCTGATCAAGGAGGATTTTTGCAAGAATCTTTATTGGTTGTGGACTTGTGAGGCTTATTAGTCTATAGCTGTTTCAGGCCCCTTTTTAGATATTAGTAGATACTTATCCCTTTTTGACCCGGTCTTAGTGGCTCTGACTGAATATTTTCTTTGCCGAGGCCTTCTTTAGTCTTCAAGAATTTTATGATTTTTTTGTGGAAGAGGACTACGGTCTGTTTAGGACAATCGTAGTGATGAAGGAAATAAGATGCATGGATAAGAAGTTATTTTGGTGTTTACCTTTACGTAGAAGCATTCCTTCCATCACTCTCTTCCTCTCTCTATGTCTGGGATGGGGTGTCCGTGTTTCGCTAGCAGTCTAAAAGTGGCTGAGGATTTTTTTTTCAATTTATCAACTTTCTGGTATATTAAATGGCTGTTATCCTTCTGGAAGGCTTGATAACACTTATGTCACTTGTCTTTGGCGTGCTAACGCAAGACCTTAATTTTCTTTTCTATTAGGCGTTTCACACTCTTGTGTTCGTCCTTACCAAAGACAAACCCCCGACCAACAGATCCTCAGAAAGGATGAATACAGAGCCGCGGATAAACAGGTAAAGAAGAGTGCCAGAAAAGACCAGATAAACCTGCTGGAGCGAAAAGCAGCGCAGGCAGAAGAGGTGGCGGAGAGAGGTGATTCAAGAGCCGTCTACAAAATCACCAATGAGATTATTGGGAATAAATCCTCTATTGAACATGGTCCTGTAACAGCCCCCTCAGACATCCTGGTCACAGTAGTCTGACGTAAGTGAAGTTTGGGCCAGTCACATCGAGAAGTTGCTGAATAAACCTCCACCAGGGGATCCCCCAGATATTTCAGCAAAAACACTGTTTTCCTTAGATATCAGTACGGATCCACCGTCATCCAGTGAAATTATAGCAGCAGCAAAGAAGCTTAAAAATGGGAAGTCACCTGGCGAAGACAGGATATCCGCGGAAATGATCAAAGCGACTGTTATGACCTGCATCAAGTTCTAGACAAAGTTGTCCGCAGTAACCTGGACGACCGCCAAAATACCTTCGGATTGGAAACGCACCACGCTTGTGAGGATCTTTAAGAAAGGCGATACGTCCTTCCCAGGCAACTGGCGAGGAATCTGCATGCTTTCCATACCTAGCAAATTGCTGACGTACATTTTACTGCAGAGAATCAGCTCGCAGCTCGACAGACACCTTCGCGACGAGCAACATGGATTCAGACCAAACCGTTCATGTGCAGACTTGATATTCACCCTACGGCTACTGACGGAAGAAAGCAGAGAATGGCGCTCCAAAATCTATATGATATTCATCAATTTTGAGAAGGCATTTGACTCAGTAGACCGCCAAAGTCTGTGGAAGATCCTACTGCATTATGGAATCCCTGAAAAGATAGTTTCACTGATTGTTGCGTTTTATGAAGATAGCGAGTGCTGTGTAAAGACACCAGATGGCCAAACCTGTTTGTTCCGCATTATGTCAGGAGTTAAGCAAGGTTGCGTCTTGTCACCGCTACTTTTCGTAATTGTCATTGATTACATACTGCGAAGTACAAGCACAGACGGAATCCAGCTGAATCTAGAAACACGCCTGAGGTATGTAGACTTCGCTGACGACATCGCCGTCCTAGAATCATGCAAGCAAAGACTCCAAGAACTCCTTGACAAAGTGAGGGAGAGAGGCGGCCATGTCGGCCTAAAAATAAATAATGAGAAAACAAAATGCATGGCTACCACAGATTCACCCCTGAGCATCACTTGCGGAGACCAACACATAGAGCAAGTTGTCCATTTTAAATACTTGGGAAGCATAATAGAAAGTACCGGGTCGACCACAAAAGAAGTGCTTCCAAGAATCGGCCAAGCCAATGGGGCCTTCAATAGATTACGGAAAGTGTGGCGGTCCCAAAGCTTCTCTATACGGCTAAAGTTACGATTCTTCAATAGCAATGTTATGCCAGTGCTGCTTTACGCTGCCGAAACCTGGCACGTGAACCAGGAACAAGAGCGAAGAATACTTGCTTTCGAAAACACATGTCTCAGAAGAATTCTCAACATCCGTTGGCAGCAGAGAATAACAAACCAATCCATCCGTGACAAGACTGGCCAGTCTCTTGTGACACATACCATAAGAGTCCTTCGATAGAGGTACCTTGGCCATGTACTTCATATGAAAAATCTCTGACTACCAACTGCAGTGATCCATTGGCATCAAACGGGTTCATGCCGCAGGGGCAGACCCAAAAACACCCTGCGTCTAACGTACAAGACAGATCTCCGTAACCTGCACACATCAATCCAAACTCAGCGGGAGGACATACTTGCAGCAGCAAACCGGCGGGAAGATTGGCGGCTCCTTCTTGATTGCCCTGGGTGCCTCTGGAGGCACAGGTGGATCTAAGGTTTAAGGTTTGTTTGTATGCGCTGCATTACTCTTCAGACAGATCCATGTTTTTTTTTTCAGCGAATCTGAGTTACCAAGATGTTGATAGGTTTTACTCTAATAATATATTTACTTTTGTCCACTTGGGAAAATGGACCGGTCGGTCTGTATTGTCTGTTAGGAACTTCCTCATGTTTTATATTTTATACCTTGTTTTTACGTTTTTAAGTAGATAGACACGATACCTTGGTGGCCTTTTTGACAAAGGCATAGAGTACAAACACAGCTAAAATGTGGTCTTAATCGAAATCACCTCTGACTATAAAAAGTATTCACAGATTTTTTTCAGTACTTATATGTAGTCTCTCAGGTTTGCTGCGCTGCGGTCAGGGGTTGTTTATTTCACTTTTTTTGTTTTCCATGATCAAATGCAGTGTTTGCGACAAAAAAACTCATTGTCGCGGCAAAATTTGATGAAAATTTTACCCCTGTGGTTTTGCCAGTATGACAATATTGAGTTATCACATTTTTTGGGGAGTGTTTTCTCGGTCTATTTGAGCTGAGTGTAGAAGCCTTTGGCTTCTTCATCACTCCGATACAAATCTTGAGCACAGTCATGCTGGCTGAGCTGTGTAGAAATTTTGATAAGCACAAATACTTTGAAGTCTTCTAATCATACGTACAGGAACTTAGTTCGGGAAGAGGGTGTGGTAGTTAGGTGCCAGCTTGTATAAGCATATACAAGGGCCAGAAGAACTCTTACAGGGGCTTTTCAGCCTCTTTGCGGAGGTAGTGGCCCTTATCAGGTTTGCATAAGCGTGGGCCAAAAGAACTCGTCCATTATGTGTGCACAAATCATCTTTGGAGGGAGGGGTGTTATAGTTAGCTTGTATAATCATATAAGAGCATGTGTGCATTGGAATTTATAAAGGATATTGTACAAATTCAGGCTTTTGCAGAGGCGCAGGCCAGAAAAACCTGTCCATTTTGTGTGCGCAACTTACCTATACTACTTTGAAGTGCTATTTAGGCCTTAATTATTAAATTAATCAGTGTAGATAGAGTCGTCAAGCAAGAGGAAAATTTACCAAATTTTATACACGTTTTTTTCCCAAACAGCTTTTACTTTGTTGTTACAATTTGTTTTTGTTTTTTTCAAACTTAATAGAAAGTAATCATCAAGTGAATCAGCAATTTAGTACTAGTTTTCTATTAAGGTTTTTTATCGTTAAATTATATCAGTGTTAATACCCAGAATGATTTGTAAAGGAGCCAAGTAAATTTCAAGGATTATGCAAGTACTGAGTCAGCGATTATCAGAATGCTCTTTCAGACGGCTGCTGCACGGAATGAAGGAGTGGATGTGCCCATGGATAGAAGAGGGAGCGGAAATGCAACTACTTGTGAAGTTGATCTTGAAGAGGGACTTGCAAGACGAGGTTTGAATCCGCTAAAACTTTACTTTAGTTAAGGAAAACATGTAAATTTATGGCAAAAGCTATTAGCACAACCGGTTATTCGACGGAAATTTAATTATAGCATGGTTAAGGCGTTCTTTGGCAGGTCGTATACGGATTTTCTAGGTTAATACGATTCTTAGGACTATCTACAGTTCAAACCATGGCATGTGGCAGTTTTCGAGCGTTGTCATCCCCCCTTTTTTTCTCCGTCTTGGCCATCCACAGAGTTAGGAATTTCCAGTGCTAAATCATTCACATTTCTAGGAAGGGATCTGCTACCCTATTTAGGGCCAGGAGCTTTTTTCAAGAATTAAGTCTGCCTCATTTCCTGTTTGTAAGACTTTGAAGATAAAGTGAAAACGGCATAGAATGGTCTCAAAATTATAGCTAAGTAACCAATAGAAAACTTTCAATGACGAGTGAAAGTTGCCAAGTGAGCTGAACAAATGGCTGTCTCAAAATTTTGATCGGGTGATTTTGGGGAAAATGGACGTGGGAGGGGGACTACTTTTTGTCCAATCTTTTTGTCAATTCAAAAAGAAAATCAAAACTTTAATTTCCGTTTGAATGAGCCCTCTCCCGATGTTCTAGGATCATTGGTTCGATACGATCTCCCTTGGAAAAAAAACACATCTGTGATCTTACTTCTGGCAAAAAATACAAATTTCCACAATTTTGCAGATATGAGCTTGAAACCTCTGCAATAGTGTTCTCTGATAGAATGAATCTGATTGTGTGATCTTCATTAAGATTCTTTGACTTATAGGGGTGTTTCCCCCTTTTTTTGAGAATCCGTTAAATCTCTTTAGGCTCGTAGCCATTGAGGGTAACACTAAACCGAATAAATCTTACATATTTGTCGTAAGCGTAATAATTCGTTTCTTTTGATATAAAATTCTGTTTTTTATAGCGTTGGTTACTATTGAGCCGGGTCACTCCATATTTTACCGTTATTTTACGGACCCCCGTAAAATTGGTATATTACCTATTTTATGTAATTTACGTAAATTACTTATTTTACCTATTTTACTGGTATCGTACATATTTTACGACACTTTGCTATTTTCAGAGCACAAGACCGCGAAGAGGCTGTCAGAAAAAAGGATTGAATATAATTTTGTTTTATTTATAGCTGTATTCCCTGGTTTAAAAGGCCGTCTGTCTTACATAGGACTCTTGTTATTAGAACGATAAAATGTATTGTAAAAAAACTTCTTCGCATGCTGACCAAAAGTCTGCGTTGCGCAGGTACCGATCTCCTGATTTGATGCCTTCGGCCGGGAGTGCAATGCGTGGTTGGGGGCAAATCATTCGACACTTCCCGTGTTTTCCTTCCCTCCAGATTTCTCCAGATACCCATTGAGAGCTCGGTCGACTCTGGCTTAGCTTACAGGGTCACACTATTAACTCCCATTCCAATCCAAATAACCAGCGTATCAAACATTTCGTGGTAACGAAATGTAAGTAAGGAGCGACCCGACTCAATAGTAAACGAAACTCTAAAAAACTGAATTTTGATACCAAAAGATACATCAGAAGAACCAGATCTTTATGCTGATTTCAAATGTATAAGTTTCATCAAGTTCATCATCGGTCTCATCATTACCCAGTAAAATTAACGTGCCTGAGAAAATCGGTCTTATTTTCGAAAAAAGGGGGAAACACCCCCTAAAAGTCACAGAACCTTAATGAAAATCACACCATCAGATTCAACGTACCAGAGAACCCTAATGTATATGGAGGAAGTTTTCATGGGGAAGGGACATTGCTATGAAGGAGGCACCAAATTTCCCAGCATTATTTAAACAAACGATCAGAAATTAAATTGAAAAAAAGTTTTTCAACCGAAAGTAAAGAGAAACATCAGAACTTAAGACGCAGAGAGATCATTACGTATATGATTGGGTTAGCCCCCTAGTCAATACCTTTTGTGATTACGGGGGCATTCTTAAAGAATTGGAACAAAATTCGAGCTTTAGCGTAAAGAGCGAGGTATTAACTAGGGGGCAAGCCCCCTAATATACGTAAAAAACATACGAATATAGAAGCTCGTTACGTAAGTTACATATATTTATTGCTAATGAAAAAGTTCATAAATAAAATTAAACAACTTTCGACAAAGCCATTTAACCAGAAAAAAGTAAAATTTATATGCAAATTTCATTTCAATTATTCATGTACGGTGAGCCAAAATCAAAACTTGCATTAAATAAAAAAAAATTCAGAAATTAAATTTTAAAAAAGGAATTTTTTTTAACTGAAAGTAAGGAGTGACATTAAAACTTAAAACGAACAGAAATTATTCCGTATTTCAAAGGGGCTGTTACCTCCTCAACGCCTCGCTCTTTACGCTAAAGTTTTTAATTGTTTTAAAAAATAAAGTTGTGAGACAGAGTTAAACTTTAGCGTAAAGAGGAGGGGACAGCCCCTTTCAGATACGGAATAATTTCTGTTCGTTTTAAGTATTAATGTCGCTCCTTACTTTCAGTTAAAAAAAACTTGTTTTTTTATTCAATAAATAAATAAAAACAACATGTATATAATATGAGGAATGTTGCTGAATACGGCTATTTAAATATGTAAGGCTTTTAGCAAGGCCGTATCCCGGGGGGGGGGTTACCCGGTTTGAACCCCCCCCCCCCGAAATTTTTGACCGAGTCGAAAATTAGTAAAACCTGAGTAAAAATCAGTAAAATCAGTCGAAAACCGAGTCAAAAAGTAGTAAACCCCCGCGAACAAAAATCCTGGATCCGCTCTTGGCTGTTAGGGTAGCATTTCTTCAGTTTAGATGTAGAAAACAAATGACTAATATGATTTTAATCGCAGATAATGGTAAATTTGATTTATTTGTTTTTTTATTATTTTTTTTCAAAATGGATGTCGGAAATCAGGTACTGTCCAATTACTGAGGCATTACCCTAGGCACAAGATTACCAAAGGGATAGACTAGACAGTTAATTAAGCTGATGAAACTCTAGATGATGGGGCATTACCTCTTTTTAAGCCCAGAAAAATCGGGATCATTAACAAATTTCATTAAAAGCTGAAAGTAGTGCTTAAAAAGAAATACTCAATTGGTCTTGTAGCTACAAGGCCACTCTAAAACACCAATTTTACACTGTACTTCCTAAGGAGTACCTTATTTTACAAATTTTACCTTATTTTACCAATTTTACTTGCCGAGTTTTTTTTACAATAATTTTACAACACTACTCCTTACTTACAATTCTTTACCACGAAGTGTTTGACAATGGGCGAATTTCATAACTTGCAGCCTATTCCTCTGGGCTCGGGGTGTCATGTCAGTGGCGGATCAATGTGGGGGACGTGGGGAGTGCCCCCTAACGTAGTGACGGAATTGGGGCTGGAACCGCTTGCTCTGGTTTGGGACGAAAGTTATTTTTTGTAATTGGTTTTTAATAGTTAGTTTTTAATCATTAAGGCTGTTTCTTTTTGCAACCAAGTTTGAAAAAAAAAAGTTTAGTTACTGCGATCTCTGTTAGATTCTACCACAGCATAAAGATATAGTTTATATACTGTGGATTTCACTGACGACGCTTACCGCCAAAAAATATATAATTAAATTTAGGTTTATCAAGGGAATCTGTCCGTATTACCACAAAAGCCAACTGGGAGGCAAAAATCTTCGTTTCGTAATAACAAGGAGAAGAAATTTACAATCCTACCTTCTTTAGGCTGTCAAAATAATATTTCAGGATTGTGCTGTCACAACGGGGCTGAAAAGCAAAATATTTAAACTTCTTTTTACTGTCAAAAATTTGTTTTCGAGTCTTACTATGGCACTGAGGCGAAGAAATTGATATTATTACTTATTTTAGCTTATTAAATTATCCCGACATAACTGTAATAAGTTATTTTTTATCATTGGCTGCATTTTTAGCCTTGTTTCCGTCTTTTTATTGTTTATGTGCAACTCATTTTATTTTTATCGCTCATCAATCAATCGTATTTTATTGATTCTTGTTTCTCCTCAGATCTTATTTTGCTAAACTATCAGGTATTGTATATATATGTATATTTCTTTTCTCGAGAAAGGTGCTAATTGTAAAAATTGCGGCAGAAAAATTACAATAATGATTTCTATTAGTTATTATACGAGGGTTCCAAGCTCCACTCGGTGGTTATTAAGATAATTCGTTATAAGATAATTGTGCGATTCATTGTCTTAAAAAACGATCTAGACAGGTCTTAACTTTAAGAAAATTCGTTTAGGGCCTTAATTAATTTTTGAAAAACATTTTTCAGATGAATAGGGTCACAAATACCAAACATAAAATATCCGAATAGTTTGAATTTCTACAGAAAATAAATTTAAAAAAAAATTAAGTTATTTTGCAAAGGAAATTAGAAAAAATGTCTGTCTGTTCACCGAGCGAAGCTCGTTTCTCCTGATTCTATTCAACTAATAATTATCAGGAAACTAATTAGTTAAACAACCTTTTCATTAGCATTTCATGAACCTTATTCTTACAGCCTGAATGTTCTTCCTGAATAGAAAAGTTATCCCTCAGGAGGAAATGACCTAATAAAATTCACTACGACAAGTAATTATACTAAAGCAAGAGGTGTATTGATAACACTATTTGCATCTTTTCCGTCAATAGAATTACATTAATCATTTTATCTTCTCAGATAACCAATTGATCTTAACCAAAAATCAATTTATAAAAGGCAATTCCTTATTTTGTATTGTATGAACCTTATTTTTAGGACCTCCTTCCTCATTAGGAGTCACGTCTTCGGATGAAATAGAATACAGTATATCAAATTGGATTAGGGGTTACATTTTCAACGTTATTTTCATCATTTTTAATCGATAATATTGTACGTATCATTGTATGTTCTCAAATACTCATGATCATTGTATGTTCTCAGATTTTGGAAATGTCCGTATTGAAGTGAATTTGAACCAAGTAAGACAAGAGGAGGCATTAGCATTGCAAGCTGTTGAATCAAGGTTGATCGGAGATGTTCCACCTGGAGGTATTGGGTCAGTCTCAACGGTATGTATGAGCCATCTAGCACGTATGATCAGCACATCTAAGGGTAATCAAATCTCATCCGTGCTTGATCAAAATAAAAGTATGTGTCCCGTTTATTTCCGTGTTCATTTCAACAGTAGCGTCTTTTTATAACTACGCCATCTAATAGATTAGAATGTCTGTCAAACTTGGTGGAAAATCTTATTGTAAGCTCGTACCAAAGCCTATGTGGGGTTAAGGTTTATAAATTATTGCCTGGTCATTTACCAGAAGAAGTTGCCAGATGTTAAGAAGGTGACTCCTAGATTTATGATATCTAAATATATAATATATAAATATAATGACATAAATATAGATAGATAGATAGATATTTATTGCAACAAAAGCCTTTTCGGGCCATGGCAAAATAACAAAACAAAAATAAATACAAAAAAAAACACACAATAAATTACTCATAATTCATCAAAAACGTTTCTCTATGTGCCATACCCACTCTTACAAATTTACCCAACCTTCTAAAATCATCAAAATTTCTACTTTTTAAAATTTTTTCAAGCCATTCCACCCCTCCAAAATCTGTTGAAAACACTTCCCTCCTCAAATTTCTTAGCTCCTGGCATGTACCCATAAAATGGATAAGATCTTCCTCCTCTCCACACATAGGACACTGGTAAGGACCATGTTTAATCCTATAATTCCCAATATATTTCCTCCTTTCTCCAATACCCAAAAAATTACCACGAACTGAAATTACCCATCTTAAATCCTCACTACTCATCCCCGCTTTAAAGTAAACTTCCTCCCCCCAAACCTCCTATACCAGCCCATACAGCCCCAGGGACGCCGAGGATGATTTCTGATTCTTCCACCTTTGAATTTCCTGCTCTATTAGTCTATCCTTTACTTTTTTTGCAACTAGCCCCACTTCCACACCTAGCCCCTTCCCCTCATTCCAATACTCACTAAAACCACATCTATCAATAGTCTCTTTTACCTGGTTTGGCCAAGAACTTTTCCTGCCATTTACTAGCATCTCCTCATATGCATTCTTTACTAGCCTCCTACTAGGCAGATTTATAATCCTTTCCCAATAATTTACTATCCGCACTAACCTTCCCACCCTTAATGATAACAAACCTAAATCGCCTTTTAATACTACATGATTCAACTTATCACTAACCCCCATTAACCGCTTAAATTACATCAACTGTAACCGGTCTACCTTGTCAGCCTTCTCCATACCCCACAACTCTGCTGCAAAAGACATTACGGAAGCTAGCTTAGTCTGGAATATCCTTTTCTGAAGCCTAAGGTCTGTCAGGCCTACCTTCAAAACGCTACTCTTTAAAACTAGCCATATAGCCCTAAGACCTTTACTAGCTACATAATCAATTTGCCCTTTCCACCTACCATTTGAAGTAAACTTGCATCCTAAATATTGCATCTTGCAT
>NC_142795.1:12773973-12855568 GCF_049724085.1 Artemia sp. Qi Xiang Cuo | reverse complement strand
TGAAATACGGTAGTGTCCATGAGGTAGGACACTCACACCATTCTCGAGCACATAGACTTTGTCGGATATACATGACATTGCATTCTTTTCCACTCTCACAGTATAATTTCTATACTCTAGAGAGCGAATTACAAGCACTTGTGCTCTCGGCACTAGGCTACTTTCTACAGTCTCTGTACACGCTCATGTTGAAATTGCTCTTTACAAAATGTGTAGGCACCCTTTTACACGCCTTCTTTTCATCCCCACTATGAGTTTCAACGCAATAGACTTTGGGGCCCGGGAACACCCCCTGGATATCAAATCACTCCCCGTCTCTGATTTTAACTTTAATAGTTGGTTGGGGGCTTGACGTTTCACCAACTCGGGGTAGAGGGTTGGATTCCAGTTGGTGAAATCCATCCGCGAGCTGATGTGTTCCCCCTTTTCTAAATCACCCAATAAATCTTCAGTCCCATTTACCTTTAACAGCAGAGAATCTGTATCCCCTTTCAAAAATATCAATAGATCGAAGCGTTACTGTGTATTTCCCCTCTAAACAAGAAAAATCTACAATGGGAAAATCGGACCCGTCCTTCCCATGTACAGCCCAGTTGATCTAAATTCTTCTTGGTAGCGTCATCGTGCTAGAGGCTCGAAATGCTGATATGAGGAAAGCATATCATGAAACACTTTTGATCTGTTTCAAAACAAATCTGCTGGACACCTTGAAATCCTACTAGATCTGGATTATATTGTAAAACTATATCCCTTTCCCCCCCCCCTCTTAAAATAAAGCCTGTCTTGATTGTACAAATATTTATGCTTAAATTTTAAATAAATAAAACTAATGAGCCGCTCCCGTTTTCATTAAAGTTCTCGAGATGCGTTATAATTTGTCCTACCCACTCGCATGAAAGACTCCCTCAAAATTTTCTAAATTTGTATAAATTAAACGCATCTCGGAATGTATATAATGATAATAAACTTCACTTTTCCCCTCATTTAAATAAAAAAACCTTTAAAACAATAGAAACCTTAATTGAATCCTTACCTCCCCATAACTGAATTTGCTTCTCCAGTAGTGCACGATTTTTATCTACATAGGACTGCACAATTTCTACGGGATCAAACACAAAATTTCCCCCCATAACTGAATTAAAGGGATCCCCAAAAGTCGCAGTGAAAACAACTATATGCATTTAATATTGAATTGGACATTTGAAAACCGGGAAAAGTTGTAACCCTCTCCTCTTGTACATTATCCCCTCCCCCAAGTTGTTCAACAATATTTGGGCTATGCTCCACTTCAGTTGTTTGAAGTGGAACGTTAGGGTAATCGGAGGTGGAGGGAGGAGGTTCCCAGTAAAATCCTCTAAAATTTGTAAAGTGTTTAGTCTTAGCAAAGCTGCAAGTCCCCCTCTGAACTAGGAACGTCTACCTTGCTTAACTGTGCTAGGTTCTACATTGAAATAATTACATAGAAACTCATCAATATTAAAAGGTATTTCATCAGAGTTAATGATACCATGCCAGTCATTGATAGCTGATGTTTCATTGTCCTGAATGTCATGAAACTCCATTGCCCCTTCAATGAGTTCTTCCTCTTCTTCACCTGATGACGATGGTGAATAAGGGACCAATGCTCCAACCTATAAATGAAAAATAGCTTATTTTCAAAGTGTTCAAATCAGCAATGTTTTTTTTTTTCGCGGTGCTTTTCGGGCCCGCGGCGCGTCACGCAGTGCTTCTCGGGCCCGCGGCACATCCCGCAGCACGTCCCGCGGTGCTTCCCACAGCGCTTCCCGCCCCCCCCCCTTTACATAATGTCCGTCAAAAGTTGAAATATTCGCTTAGACTGCATAAGTCACTATTTCTCTCTAATTCCCCACTGATTCGGTGAACTCATGAGTTTAATTATTGTAACTTGTCGCGTGCGAGTGTTCTGATTTCCGAGACTGAACTTCAGACGAGGAAAATGCCGGGAACCGTTAGCTTTGTTTCCCCTCGCTGAAATATTGGCACGATAGAAAGTTATTTAGAAATATTTAGTGTAAATTAGAACGCTGATATGTGCAATAGATAAAAGGAATAATCTCTCTCTTAAAACTATGTGAAGAATAGCATTCACAGAGTTTCAAAGGTATCTAAAACTATATGTGATAGCGGCGAAGAGATAGCAACATAGAAAATAGTAAAGATTAGAAAAAAAGAGCAGTTTGACAAGCAAAAAATTATATTTAGGTATCTCTGAGTGGATGGAACAGTGAAATTTAAAATGGGGGGGGGGATTATAGTGAAAATAACATTTTAATGTCTTCGACAAGCTTGTATTAGGTTGAAAAATCGGTTTGTTTAGATATTTCTTGATCCTGAATAATAGAAAAAAGTCAAAAGTAAAGAGTAAAAGGCTCTCTAACAGCTAAAAAATAGCTTATTTGATTGAAAAAAATACTCACGTCTTCAAATTGATCAACCACTTCACAGGAAGCTGGAGGCTTGGCCATTACATGATAGGGAGCCATTGGTTGGTATATGACTTGCCTGAAGGAGCCAACCCTTCTATCTTGCATGGAAGGCTCAGGACTTGACGGAAACAGCTGAGGAGAGTGCACTGACACTTGATGGGGAGCTGATAGCTCAGATATTGCGTGAAAAGGAGCCAATGTTTGGCCTACGGCTTGTCTTGAAGGCCCAGGCATTGTATCTTGTCCTGAAAGCCCTGCTGTATGACTGGGGTTCAAATGGATCATATCATGTCCATCACTATCTTTCGCAGTCGGGCTAGTGATATACCGGGCTCGTGCAGCCGAGGCTGCAACTTGACGAGGCGGCATTGAGGCTCGATTAAGAGGGGCTTGCACAGATGGCTGCATTTGGTCAGGCAGCGTGGAGCTGGGGGGTTTTGGCCAACGGCCATATTGAACAACTGTTGCTCTTACAGGGACTGCCTCACCCTCTCTTGCTTTCTTACTAGGAGGTGGGGCGCATTCTTCACTATTTGTGTTACCCCTAGCTCTCTTTACAGCTGGAGGGGCCGAAATACATTCTTCATAATTTGCCTTAAAAAGAAGAGAAAAAATTAGTATCAAAATAATTTCCCCCTTTATTTTTAAAGAAGGAGAATTAGTATCCACACTAACCAGAATTTATTGTCAGACATAATTTGTCTAGAAAAGCATTTATCTCATTTCAGTAAAGCAAAAAGTAAAAATTTCGCGAGAAATATATTAGGCTTAGAAATCAAACGTTTTTATTAGACAGTCAGTAGTCTATAACCTTAGGATGGAAATCATTGTTTCTATTTTTACCATTTAGAAAAATATTAAATGTTCCAGTCTATAGGCTTTAAATTAGATAAGTGATCGTTAACCCAGCGGCCTATAGACCTAAATTTTGCAGACATAGGTTAAAATGCTATTCAATTTACACATAATATAAGCTTCATGCAACTCCCAAAGACTTTTCTTTCTAGCCTTGCACAGTTTGTTTTCATTTTACAATGATGGCGATAGAATTGAGGCATTGCCCCCTCCCTCCCCCTTTTACATAATTTACTTACAACGAAGCTGTTAGAAGCGAGGCATTGCCCCCTCTCCACCCTCCTTTTACATAATGTCTTAAATATATTGTTAGACCTTAATTTGAAAATAATCTGTTTCACTTCTCCAAAATAGTGCATCACGTCTGTGCCTAATTATTGTCTCAAAGTGTTTTAATTTTGACGGAAGAATAGTTCCTTTGACTTTGGCCACTGCGTTCGTAAACACAGAGGGAAAATGGTGACAGCTAATTTTAACCTCACGCTGGAGCATTGTGTCAAAACAGAGCGACATTTTCTTTAAAAATTGACAGAAGTCAGTAGACACTTTAAATCACATTAGAGAAAGGCTAAAATTTAACGAAACGAAAATTATTTCTATTTGCGAGAATTTTGGTTGTAAAACACTGGGGGGGGGGGTTAGGTTTCGAGGGTAAAAAGAATATATTTTACGTTTTCCATCAAGTATAAAGATTGTATAGTGATGTTTGTATTGTATGGGGGGGATTTACCTGAATATACTGGAGGGTGACCAAGGAAAATAATTTTATTTGAAAATAAAAAACAGGAATTTAACGAAAAGATAATTATTTCTATTTGCGAGAATTTGGTTGTAAAACAATGGGGGGAGGGGTTAGGTTTCGAGGGTAAAAAGAATATATTTTATGTTTTCAATCGAGTATAAAGACTGTATTGTGATGTTTGTATTGTATGGGGGGGGGGATTTACGTGAATATACTGGAGGGTGACCACGAAAAACAATTTTATTTGAAAATAAAAATGTACTTACATTGCAAATTGAAGTTGGTAAGGCTTCTAATTCATCAAATTTATCCATTGTTGTTTGAACTCTGTCAAAATACTTTCTGATAATTTAATCACATTGTATGCCCGTTATATACGAAATCTCAAGGTCGAATTATTATGTAAGCAAGCCCGCTGATTGGTTGAGAAGGAAACACGTGATCTAACTGTTTCCAGCAAACTCATAACATTTGCTTTGAGCAACAACAAGATCTTGAAGGAAGTGTCATTGACATGCCCCCAATAGACTCAATAATCCATTAAAGTGAGAAAGTTCCTGTTTTTTCATTCTCACTGACAAAAACCATAAAAACATCGATGAATTGCTGTTGACATCCATGAAAACATCAAATAAGTTGACCAACACACATAACCGTCCAAGAAACATCCATAAATGTGAGAAAATTCCTGTTTTTTTCATTCTCACTGACAACAAACAGACATGAATTATGTAAAAAAAAGTTGTAGGTGGCAGCAAGGGTGAGCGACAGGGCTGGTACCCCCCCTTCTACTGATATCAACTATTGGCGGTTTCAACTCGGGCGGGGTCAAGTCTGGGGAGGGCACGTGCCCCCTAGATTTCTTGATAAATATTATATTTACGGATAATTAAGATAAAAAAAACAACTTACCTTTAAATTCAGATAGAAAAAATCCAGATAGATAGATTATTCAGATAGAAAAAAAAACTCACCTTTAAATTCAGATAGAAAAAATTCAGATAGATAGATAATTCAGATAGAAAAAAAAACTCACCTATAAATTCAGATAGAAAAAAATCAGATAGATAGATAATTCAGATAAAAAAACTGACCTTTAAAATCAGAATCTAACCTTGAATTCACATATGATATTAATTTTCGTCACAAATTCAATTTTAAGCCCTTTATGGACCCTCAAAGATGATACGTTTTAACCGTAAATTGAATCGATGGTAACGAAATAGAGTAATCAATAAATGCAAGGGAAATATATGATATGGGCTATATGTTTGGATAAGGCTAGAGACTATAGGTTATGTTAAAATTAAATGTGCGATGGAAACAACTGTGATATTTGGATTCAGGATTATATTCTGATTCTAGAGGTAAGTTTGTTTCTTAGCTATCTGAATTGTCCGATAATATAGATATATGCCGATTTGTTTATCCCTCCTCCAAATTTCCAAATATGTCTTTTCGAGGGTAACTTCATGGGAAAACTTTTGTGCATTGACGGCACTGTTCACTATCACAAATATGAAATTTCTTGTATTCGGTTTTTTTATGGGATGATCATAACAAACTATTAGTCATAGATTAGTGGAAGATGGTTCAGTCAAATGAAATTTATAGATATGGTACTGCTTTTCAAACAGTTCATGGTAACGTACTGTAAGTAAGGAGTGATACGGCTCAATAGTAACTGAAACTCTAAAATACAGTCTTGATAACAATAGATAAATTAAAAGAATCGAATTTTGATGTATATTCAAAATATGTAAAATTTATCAAATTTAATGGTACCAATGAAAAGTTGCGAGCCAGAGAAAATTTGCCCAATTTTTGAAAAAGGGGGGAAACATCCTCAAAAAGTCAAGTAATTTTAATGAAAATGACACCATTAGATTCAGCATACCAGAGAACCAGGGCTTCCAATTTTAGGGAGATTACCCTATTTTAGGGAGAAATCACTTCTTTTAGGGACATTTATTTTGAATCTAGGGACAAAGAGAAATCTGGTGTAAAGTAAGGATTTTAAGGGAATTTTTTTTCAAACAAAAGGTTGAAAAACCCCCAAAGATTGCATATGCTCAGTTCTTAAAAAAGCTTATGTAGCAACACTGGCTTACGGTACTGTAATTGCCGAAATTTCAAAAAGCTGAACCCTGGAATATTACTTAGGTAGCCTAGCATGTATTTTATTTTTATGCAATGGCTTTGATTGGTGTAAACTACCGGCATAAGGGATTATTGGTTAGGCTATGCAGTAATTGTGGACAAGGTTTATATTAACGGATTATTCAGGTAGCAAAGAAATAAACTTATCTCTAGTCAGAATTGCATCCTGAATCAAACTTTAACATGCATTTGCGCTGGAAATGAACTTTACCATCACTAAAATGAATTTGGGGATGGATTGGCTGAGGGTCTTACTAATTGCATCAAACAAGTCATTGAAAAAAAAGCAATTCCCTAGCAAAATATTATTGGATTTTTTACAAATACTACTAGCGTCATTTTTGGAGGCAATAGATTTGCTTCAACACTAATGAAAGCCATGGTGTCCCATATATTGAATGTGAAATGCTCATGCCATATTATTCACTTATGTTCATCCTATGCATGCTTGTCACTTCCAAAGACATTAAAAGACCTGGCGTGAAATATCTATACCCACTTTTCCAGAAGCACTTTCATACGAGATAAGTATGCTGAATTTCCGGAGTTCTTTCAATCAAAATCAGTCTCATTTCTTGCACCAGGATAAACCCGTTGGTTGTTCCTTCAGGCTTGCATAAAGAGGCTTATTGAGCATCAGGTTGATAGTACTGGGTATGTCATAGAAACCTTGATTGACAACCCACCTACAACGAATGAACTTATCTTCTCAACAGTACAAATAAAGTTGACAAAGCTATACTTTGAATTAATAAACTACTCTCTTGGCCTCTCCAACAAATTCAACAAAGTTTTTTAATCTTAGCTTCCAGTTCTTCACTCCCTAAAGGCAAGCGTCAGCAAACTTGTGAATGATGTTGCGTCTAACTTCATGAAACTGGCCTATATTTGCAGTGTTGCTTTGTTTACCGAACTGGATCCTTACCTTTCAAGTGGGTAGCCTGCCTTTAAATCAGACATATGTGGGAATAGCTGGACTATTCCCATTGCATGTGGGAATGCAAGGACTCATAGATGCTCAAGGGGCAAGTGATAATATTGATCTATTTTACCAGTCTTGCCGAAAATGCTATATAGTCCTAATCAAGCACATACAAGACCCATCCAAGACGGTTTGGTTGAACCAAGAAATGCAAGAAATTTGAAACCAAAATCTCTAAGGCCACTGTTTGTGAGATTTCCTGTTCTAAGAGAAAAGTGTTGCCTCCAGAAAATATACATAGAATGGAGGTCACAGGCAATGACTGATGTCACTAAGCTTCATTTGGGAGATGCCCCTGTTAAAAACCTGTCACCTGTTGAAAACCTCGCAGTGACAAAATCAAGTATCTGGAATGCGGAAGCGCATATCACTGATCTTCTCTTTACCTTTGAGCAATGTACCAACTGAGCGTTTGTTTAGTCCCCTGAAATGAATCAAAACAGACATCCGAAATTGTCTCGAGAATGTCACACTAGTCTTACCTGTTTGAGTCAATTACTGGTTGAAAAACGAAGATAAAACTTTATCAAATGTCAGCATACCAAAAGCTATCACTGGCTTTAAGACAAAGGCAAACACCAAGTGCAATGAAGTGCTAGAGATGACACTTAATTAAACTTTCTTATGTTTTCTAGGTTGTGAAAAATATGTTATATATATCATTATCTGAAGTAAAATATAACAACTTGATGCTGCACTGTGCAGCATCAAATCATGCAAACATGTAGATTGTGTGGAAATGTAAAGCAAAATATATCTTCTTTCTAGGGAGAAAAATGGGAGAAATCAGACATAGGGAATTTGATGGAGAATTGTTATAAAAATAGGGAAAATTGAAATCGAAAAGTGAAAGCACTGCAGAGAACCCTACTGCAGAGATTTTAAGCAACTATGTGCAAAATGTGGAGTTTTGCATTTTTGTCAAACAGTTCGTGGTAACGAACTGCAAGTAAGGAGCTATGAGGCTCAAAAGTAACCGAAACTCTGAAAAATAGAATATTTATATCAGTAAATATGTCAAAAGAATAGGCTTATTATGTTAATTCCAAACATATAAGATTAATTTGCCTGAAGAAAGATCACGGATGCGTGTTAATTTTTTTTCCAGGGGTGATCGCATCAAATCCATAGTCCTAGAATATCAACGAAGAGCTCGTTCGAACGGAAATTAAAAGTTCTACTGCCCTTTTTAAGTGACAAGAAATATTGGAGGGCAGCTGCCCCCCCCTCCCATCCACCTTTTTTCCTAAAATTCATCCAATCAAAATTATGAGATAGCTATTTTGTTTACCATAGTTGAAAAGTTAAGTAACTATGTCTTTGAGGATAACATACCCCCCCCCCCACATCCCCTAGGGAAAGGTTTGTAAGTCAGGAAATTTGCCCATTGTTTACGTATAATATTTCATATTGGGAAGTGTACAAACTTTTTTCGGTGGGGTGGGGGGATTTTCTGCTGGGGAGATTTTATACGAAGATAATTTTCCGTGGGGAGGGAAATTCTGGGGGATGAACTCGATATGGGAAATTTTACACTGGGTGAATTTGCCAAGATTACTAGACAAAATTATTTTGATTGGTCTTATTTTCTATTTGCCGACTCAATTTCACATGTGGAGATATTAAGGGAAATTGTCCGGGGGAAATATTTACCGGGCGAAAATTGTCTAAAGTATCTTTCCGTAAAATATTACATATTTTATAAGGGTATTGGGAAGTATACAGTTTACAGTTATTTTTTCTAGGGAAGTATTTTCGGTGCGGGAGCGGTTACTTTATACGGGGAGATTTTCACACTGGTAGGGTAGTTTCTGGAGATGAACTTTTTCCAGAATGAATTTGAAATGGTGGGGAACTGCCAAAATTAATATACAAATTCTTTTTTAATTTTTCATGTACGATGATGCAAATTCGAACCTGCATTAGTTGAAAAATGTTCAGAAATTAAACAAAAAAAAGTTGTTTTTTTTAACTGAAAGTAAGAAGCGACATTAGAAATGTATAAAAATATACATTCCGTATATGAAAGGGTCCCTCTTCAACACCTCGCTCTTCGCGCTAAAGTTTGCTCTGTCACAACTCTACTTTTTAAAGTAATAAAAACTTTAGTGTAACGAGCGAGGTGTTGAGGAGGGGACAGCCCCTTTTATATACAGAATAATTTCTGTTCGTTTTAAGTCGTTAATGTCGCTCCTTACTTTCAATTAAAAAAAAAATTGTTTTTTCACGGATGCATGTTTGTTTTTTTTTCTCCAAAGGTGATAATAAAGAACCAGTGATCGTAGAACATCGGGACAGGGCTCATTCGACCGAAAATCAAAAGTTTCAGTGCTCAAAAGTTTATGTGACCAAAAATACTGGAGGACAGATAGCCAGCCTCCTGCGCTCATTTCTACCCCAAAGTCACTTGATCAAAACTTTGAGATTGCCATTTTTTCACCATATTCGAAAAACCTTTCAACTATGTCTTTGAGGATGACTTGACCCCCACACCCGGGGAAGCGCTGCAATTTATGTACTTTGCCCATTGTTTACATACAGTATCCGTCATTGGTAAGTACACACACGTTTTCAGGTGAGGTTTTTCTGGTAGGGGGGGGGGTATGTGGGAGAAGTTTCACGGAATCATTTTTATGGAGGAAGGAAATTTCCCATGGAGGGTGAACCGGATTACCCAGCATTATTAAAAAAATGATCAGAAATTAAATTTCAGAAAAACAAGTTTTTTCAACTAAAAATAAGGAGCAACATTAAAACTTGAAACGAACAGTAGGCTACTTATTACGTATATGAGGGGGGGGGTCTCTTTCGTCAATACCTCACTCTTTTCGCTCAAGTTTTCTTTGCACTTTTAAGAGCTTTTTATTCTAATTAAACAGCCTTTGTGATTCAGGAGTCCTTCTTATAGGATTGGGACAAAATTCAAATTTTAGCTTAAAGTGCGAGGTATTGACGGGGGGGGGGAGATTCCTCTCATATACGTAATAATTTCTGTTCGTTTTAAGTTTTAATGTTGCTCCTAACTTTCAGTTGAAAAAAAAATGTTTATTTTAATTCGATATGTAAAAAGAGACCCCACCAGAGGGAAGTGCCAAATTCCAATATTTTGGCGTGTAAAGCAGCAGCTTTGGCATCGCGAGCATGTAAATAAAGCACACGGGGATAACATTAAAAGAAAATATATGGTACCAAGATTCACTGCTAACCATGTGCATTTGTCCCAATTAGCCTCCACTTACGCAGTTTTGATTGAAAGATATTTTCTTTGCCTTAAATCATAAAATAAAAACTACCTTCTCTACACTCCCTGCTCTCTGCCATTTCCTTTCTTCTAGAGTTTCGAAGTTCCACAATTTGTCAATCAGAACTTAGGCTTTTGATCGAATTTCTTCTCTCGGCAGATTATATTGCGGGCTCGACTGCGTTTATTAGACGTTGATTTTCGTGGTGTTCACTAACTAACTAATTACCTAAGCGGAAACTTGTGCTAATTTTGAAATAGATTATATAAAAAAAAGCTTTTTTAACTGAAAGTAAGGAGCGACATTGAAACTTCAAACGAACGAAAGGGGCTGCCCCTTCCTCAACGCATCACTCTGTACGTTAAATTTTGACTCCGTCATAACTCTACTGTTTAAAACCATAAAAACTTTAGCGTAAAGAGTGAGGCACTGAGGAGGGGGCAGCCACTTTCATATATTGAATAATTTTTGTTCGTTTTAAGTTTTAATGTCACTCCTTACTTTTAATTTAAAAAAATTGTTATTTTATTGAATTTCTGAACATTTTTCAACTAACGCAGGTTCGAATTAGGCTCACCGTACATGCAACATCAAAACAAAATTTACATATTAATTTTGCAAGACTTATTCTGTATGTAGAGGGCTGCCCCCTCCTCAATACCTTGTTCTTTACGCTAAAGCTGTTAGAACTTTTAAAAAAGCTTCCTATTCTAATTAAACGGCCCCCGTGTTTCAGGAGGCGCGCTTATGAAATTGGGAACTCAAGCGTAAAGAGTAAGGTATGGAGTAGGGGGCAACCCTTCATATATGGAATAATTTTTGTTCGTTTTTCAAATAATGCCGGTAAATATGGCTCACCCTCTATGAAATATACCCATCCCCCTCATTGAAAACTCCTCCGTGGAAATTTCATCCAACGTAAATTGCACCCCCCGATAAATTCCCTCCAGACAGTTCCATCCTCACTGAGATCCCCCTCCCTATAAAATTGCTTGCGGACGATACAGCTTGAAAAATTCACCTTAGCATTCTTTCATTTGAATAAGACTTTAATCTCTAATCGGTTTGTCGATCACTCCAGAAATGCCCTCTTCTGTGGAAATTATTTACCGGAAATCAAAACACACGGAAAAAAGTCCCTGGATATTTCCCCCGAAACATCTTTACATGAAATTTTGGAAAAGAGAATGTAAGACAATTAAAAGAATATCGTATAGTAGTTCTGTCAGCCCTCCTCCAGTGTAAATTTCCCCTGGAACATTCACTCCCTCGGAAATTTCCCTTCCTAAGGAAGACTCTCCTGTTGAAATCCACCCCAAGCACCCCCCCAAGGAAAAAAAAATCTGCATAATTCCCAAAAACAAATACTATTCGTAAACAATAGGCGAATGACATAAATTTCAGGCCTCTTCCCACGGACTGCGGGGGTCATTTTACACCTAAGGACATGATTATTTTGATCTTTCAACTATACTGAACCAAATGGATATCTCAAAATTTTGATCAGGTAATTTTTAGGGAAAATGGGTGTGGGAGGGGGCACAGTTCTTGTCCAATCTTTTTGGTCACTTAAAAAGGGCACTGTAATTTTCAATTTCCGTTCGAATGCGCCTTCTGCCTATCTTTTAGGGCCATTATTTCGATACAGTCACCCCTGGGGAAAAAAGATAAAAATAAAATAAACACGCATCCGTCTTTTGACAAAAATAGCAAAATTTCACATTTTTGCAGAAAGGAGCTTGAAACTTCTACAGTAGGGTTCTCTGCTACGTTGAATCGGACAGTGTGATTTTGATAAAGATTCCTTTAATTTTAGGGGATGTTTCCCGCCTATTTAAAAAATCAGGCAAATATTCTCAAGCTCGTAATTTTTGATGGGTAACACTAATTTCGATGGATCTTATATATTTGGGATCAGCATAATTAGCTAATTCTTTTGATGTATCTATTGGCATTAGAATATCGTTTTTTAGAGTTTCGGTTACCATTGAGCCGTGTCGCTGCTTTCATACAGTTTGGTGCCACGAACTGTAAAATCCTTTTATAAGGCTTATGCATCGTCACAATAAAATCGATGGATCTTATATATTTGGAATCAGCATAATTAGCTAATTCTCTTGCTGTATCTATTGACATTAGAATTCCGGTTTTTAGAGTTTTGGTTACTATTGAGCCATGTTGCTGCTTTCATACAGTTCGTTGCCACGAACTGTGAAATCCTTTTTTAAGGCTTATGCATCGTCACAAGAAAATCGAAGATAAAACACCCCAGTAAATAATATGCACATATGCAATACTCTTCAACCGTTAGTTATATCATTGGCAGCGCAATAGCGCTGCCTAAGTAAAGAGAGATGTGGGCCAAATGTATTATTTACTTTTTTTGTTTAGGCCAGGGCACTTCGTATCGAATGAATTGTCGCAAAAACTTCGAAAAGGGCTCATTCGATTGGAAATTGAAAGATCTAGTGCCCCTTTTAATAGTAAAAACTGACTGGAAGGCAACTAACCCCCCTCCCATGTCCACCAATTCCCCAAACACATCCAATCAAAACTTTGATATAGCCATTTTGTTCAACATAGTTGAAAGATCCGGAAAGTATGTCATTGAGGATGACAAAAGGCTCATTCGATTTGAAATTGAAAGTGCTAGTGCCCTTTTTAATAGTCTAAAGTGATTGGAAGGCAACTAATCCCCCTCCCGAGCTCACCATTTTCCCACTGAAAAAGGTATTCATGTTTGAACTTCATTTTCCAAAAAAACTAGTGAGCCTTTCAGAGAACGTTGTGGAGAGTGCTGAACTAAATCAAAACATGTTATGTTTTTACTGATTAACAAAAGGGTGTAACTCATGAATGACTGGGTATATCAATTTGGAACTTTCAGGAAATGATAAGGGACACGATCAAAAAGGGAATATTTGTATGCTAACAATGCCATTACAATTACCACTAATCCCCAGTAAAGAGCGATGTGGTCACAATGTATTTTTTTCTATTATTTCTTTTTTTTTGGTTTGTTTCTCGGTTTTATATCAGAGCATTTCGCATCGATGGAGTTGTCTTAGAAACTTTGAAAAGGGCTCATTCGATTGGAAATTGAAAGGACTAGCGCCCTTTTTAATAGTCGAAAGTGATCGGAGGGCAAATAACTCCCCTCTCACGCCCACTATTTCCCCAAAAAAATCCAATCAAAATTTTGAGATAGTCATTTTTTTAACGTAGTTGAAAGGTCCGCAAACTATGTCTTTGACGATGACAGCCCCCCACAGCTTTCAGATCAAGGGTTTTAGGTTATGCCCTGGGGGCATACAGGGTTTATACAGAAAAGATGATCGTATAAACTTTGGAGGGGGCTCATTGGATCGGTCAAGTTCTAGGGCCCTTTTCAAACAGTTCGTGGTAACGAACTGTAAGTAAGGAGCGACCCGGCTCAATGGTAACCAAAACTCTAGAAAACGGTATTTTGATACAAATAGATACATCAAAAGAATTAAATTTTAATGCTGATTCAAATATACAAGTTTCATTACGTTTAGTCCTACCCATCAAAAGTTACGCGCCTGAGAATATTTGGCTGATTTTCGAAAAAAGGGGGAAAGGCCCCCTAAAAGTTATAGAACCTTAATGAAAATTACACCATCATATTCAGCGTATCAGAGAACCCTAGTGTAGAAGTTTCAAGCACTTATTTACAAAAATGTGGAATTTTGCATTTTTTGTCAGAAGAAAGATCACGGATGCGTGTTTTTTTGTTTTTTCTTTTTCCCAGGGGTGATCGTATCGACCCAGTGGTCCTAGAATATCATGAGAGGACTCACTTGAACGGAAATTAAAAGTTCTAGTGCCCTTTTTAAGTGACCAAAAAAATGGAGGGCAACTAGGCCCCCTCCCACGCTCATTTTTTCCCCAAAGTCACCTGATCATAATTTTGAGATAGCCATTTTGTTCAGGATGGTCAAAAATACTATAACTATGTCTTTTAGGATGACTTAATCCCTCGAGGCCCCCAGGGAGAGGGCTGAAACTTATGAACTTTACACAATGTTAACATATAGTATTAGTTATTGGGAAGTATACAGACGTTTTCAGGGGGAATTTTTCTGGTAGGGGGGAGGGGGTGGGGGTGGGTCGGGGGTTATATGGGAGGATCTTGTCATGAAGGAAGTTTTCATGTGGGAAGGGACATTGCTATGAAGGGGACGCCGGATTTCCCATCATTAATTTAAAAAAAATCAGAAATTAAATATAAAAAAAACAAGTTTTTCAACTGAAAGTAAGGAGCAACATCAAAACTTAAAACGAATAAAAAATATTAGCTATATGATTGGGTTCACCTTCTAGTCAATGCCTCGCTTTTTAAGCCAAAGATTTTTTAGTAGTTTCATAAGAGCTATTTATTCTAATTAACGGCCTTTGTGATTAAGGGGTCATTTTTAAAGAATTAGAACAAAATTTTGTTTACTTATTCAATGAAGGTGAACCAAAATAAAAGCTGCATTAACTAAAAAACGATCAGAAATTAAATAAAAAAGTTTTTTAAACTGAAAGTAAGGAGCGACATTAAAACTTAAAACGAACAGAAATTATTCCGTATATGAAAGGGGCTGTTGAAAGGCGTTGAAAGGCGTTGAGGAGGGGACAGCCCCTTTCATATACGGAATAATTTCTTTTCGTTTTAAGTTTTAATGTCGCTCCTTACTTTCAGTTTAAAAAACTTATTTTTTTATTTATTAAGATTCAGAGTGATCATAGGATTGATATCCCCCACGCCTCATATTTTCCTGAAATGCATCTGATAGAAATTTTGAGATGGTCATTCTTTGTCGTAGAAACTTCGAAAACAATTTATTTGGAAATTGAAAGGACCAGTGCCTTTTTAATAGTCAAAAGTGATTGGAGGGCAACTAACCCCCCAACTTTTCCCAACTTTTCCCAAACATACTTCCACTGAAAAGGGTATTTATGTTTAAACTTCCTTTTCCAAAAAGACTAAGGGAAAACTGGTCAGCCTTTCAGAGAATATTGAGGAGAATGCTAAACTAAATCAAAACATGTTAAGTGCTTACGGATTGTCAAAACGGCGTAACTCATAAACGAATGGGTATATCAATTTGGAACTTTCAGGAAATGATAAGGGACACGATCAAAAAGGAAATATTTGTATGCTAACAATGCTACTACAAATACCACTAATCCCCAGTAACGAGCAAGGAGCGATGTGGGCACAATGTATTTTTTTTTGTGGGTCGTTGGACTGGTAGTAATATATTTATAGTGTCCTTTTTAAGATTCAGAGTTATCGGAGGATGGATAACCCTCCTCCCCCAAAACTTTTTTTTCCCAAAATACATCTGATAGAAATTTTGAGATGACCATTTGTTGTCGTAGAAAATTTGTAAAAGACTCGTTTGATCGGAAATTGAAAGGGCTGGTACCCTTTTTATCAGTCAAAAGTGATTGGAAGGCAGAAAGCTCCCCCCCCCCGCCCATTAATTCCCCCAAAAAAGTCTAATCAAAATTTTGAGATAGCCATTTTGTTCAGTGTAGTTGAAAGGTCTGGAAATTATGTCTTTGACAACCCCATACCTTCTCAAGATCAGAACATAATTTGCACTTTACTGAAAAAAAAATGGCTGTGGATTGTCAGTTTAATATACATTACTTTATTCTGTCACCATTGACTAAGCTTGTCAATCTGTCTTTCGAGAAAGGAATTTTCCCTGAATCACTCAAGCGAGGTAAGGTTATAGTGCTGTATAAAGGTGGGTCCCGGAGTGATCCTGCTAATTATAGGCCAATTTCTCTTTTATCTGTTTACAGCAAAATTTTTGAGAAGGCTATGCTATCCAGGCTTCTTAGTTTTCTGGATGTCAAAAATTTTTTCCATGATTTCCAGTTCAGATTCCGAGCGAATCACTCTACAGAGCATGCTTGCGCATCTCTCTTGAATTTCATTCGTTCGGCAATAGGTTTTGGTCTTATCCCGGCAGCTTTATTTTTAGATGCTCGTAAAGCTTTTGATTCTTTGACTCATCAGATTCTCCTTTAGAAACTATATTATCTTGTTCTAAAATAAAATACTTTCTATTGGTTGGAATCATATCTTTCTGGTAGACTTATTTCAACATATCTACTTTTCCGGAGCCATTCTGGAGTAAAATATGGCGTCCCTCAAGGATATGTTCCTGGCCCCGTTTTATTTCTGATTTACGCCAATGATCTGATTTCAGTAGTCAAAAACACCAGTCCTCTAGTATGCTGGAATCTGTGTCACCCGGATGTTTCTTCGTGTCCCAATGCTACTTCCAATGAAGATTATCTCGGTGTTTTTGCTGACGAAAGTACTTTTGGGACTCTAGGGAAGACGGACTGTGATATCAGGTCTAACCTGGTGGCAATATTCGAGAGAGTAGTTTCATGGTTTGATGTGAATTACTTGGCCTTGAATGTTGCCAAGTCACATTTTCTTATTTTTTTCTCAAATTGGTGTAGCTTTCCCTCAAATGACACGGCTTCAGGTGCCCCTTATGTAGACCAAAGAATCGGTTGGTCCGATATCTTGGTATCCTGCTTGATGAGAACCTTTCGTTTAGACACAATAGAGCCATGATTAGGGTTAAGGTCTCACGGAGTTTGGGTGTCATTCGAAAACTCAAACACACCTTTCCTGGATTTATTCTGAAGCTTCTTTTTTTCTGCCTTGTCCAGTCATATATCTCTTATTGTCCCATAGTATGGATGTCTACTTTTCAGTCTACACTGCGGTCGCTTTCTGTCATGTATAACAAAGCACGGCGTCTGGTTGTGGACACCAACCGTTCTTCACCAAGACCGCTTCTAAATACACCGCGTCTATCTACATTCTTTCTTGTGCTTCTTTTGCTTTTCATCAGCTTCATGGCAATCTTCCAAAATCTCTTCAAAAAACTCCTCAGTTTATTTCTGATTCAGCTCCATATAACCTTCGTTCGTCACATAGTATCTGCATTCCTCCTACTCCAACTGTGCGGTCAGATTTCAATCCCCTCATCGCTTGTCATCAGGTTTGGAGCTCCCTGCCTTCTTCAGTACAGAAATGCCACTCGTTTGGCACTTTCAAGAGGATTCTTAAGGACCATTTAGTTAAGAATCAAACAGAATATTTTTTTTTTTATTTTTTTTTTTTTTTTTTTTTATGTGGAGTTGATGTATCCTGAGTTTTTAGTTATATTATATGGTGTTCTTTTCTGCGCTTCGACTCCCAGGTCTCAGTCAAGGTCTTTTTTTAATTTTATATGTTGCCTTGCGATTGATTTCTTTTTATGGTTGTTTGGATATATTGTTTTTTTTTTGTTTTTTTCTCATTCCCCCTTGTATCCCTGGCCATGGAGCCTTTCGAGGGGGATTAGGAGTGTTGTGATTGGATTGTGTATGTATTGTGGAATAAAAACTCTGAAACTCTGAACTTTGTATAGAGAAGTAAAAGAGAATTTTGGACAGGAGTTTTATTTTAAGCTGTGATTGCCCATTAAATATCTGAGGATTTGGATTCAGATTCGAGCTAATTGTCTTCCAATTTGTGGTAATGTTGTAAGGAAAATGAGGGAAGGTCCGCAGGCCGGGTGTAGTTGCTTGAGATGTGGGGAGAATCATTATGGGTTGGGCCATTTCCTTTTCCGATGTAAGCAGCTTTCTCATTTAAGGGGATCAATTATCCAGGACGGGGAAGATAGGTTGCTTCGTGGGTTAATGAGATCTAGGGCTTCCCGTTATATTGTAGTAGTAGGAAACTTTGTATTGAAGGAAAGGATGTCAAATGGAATGTAATTTTTCTTTAATATTTGTCTTTTTTGTATATGGCTTTAAATGGCTTTTAAACACAGATTATTATTATAATACTGATATATATTCCTTAAAGTTTTTATAATTCTTGAATTTTTTAAAGTTAAAAAAGTTAGAACATTTTAAACGTTTTTTTTATTTAAATCTTGCAATAAATAACCGATTCAAACTCAAAACGAGCAAAAATTAAAGTGAATAGGGCTGATAAACCCTATGCCTTCTCAAGACCAGAACGCAATTTGCGCTTTACCGAAAACAAAATACGTTTGAAATGTTTTCACCTTTCTTACTTTAATAAATGAAAAATTATCAAAACCTTAAGGAAGAAATGTCAGTATATGTCAATTAAAGTGACAATCCACGGTCATCTTTTTTTTTGTTATCAGTAAAGTGCAAATTGTGTTCTGGTCTTGAGAAGGCATAGGGGCTATCAGCCCTACTCATGTTAATTTATCCTCATTTTGAGTTTGACTAGGTTATTTACCGAGATTTCTGTTTATTCTGAGCTTCATTCGGTAATTTGTAGTCATTTGCAGCTTTTTTACGTTTGAAATATTAATTTAGATTTATTTTTGTTTATTTTATGCTTAATAAGGCTCTTTACTTTCTTTTTAAAAAACTTTCTTTTGGAAAAAGTTTTTTTTTTAATTAATTAGATAAACGGTGTATAATAAAGGCTCCTATTTTTATACTGCATTTTCTTGTGATGAGGGACGACTATGTTATGTTTTCGTATGTTAAGGAGGACGGTGCGCTCCATACCAAAATGGTCTCTAAGACTGGGAGGTCGTATAAACCCCCGTATAATAGTTCTCAGATCTTTCGCTCCCTATCAATTTGGCCTTGTTTGAGCTAAAATTGTTGTTTTAGGAGGGAGGGGAGGTGAAATTTGGTAATTTCTTATGGTATTCTCTTTTGTTACTTAAAAAAGAATATTTGAGTAACAAATTATCTGAATTATTTGAGTAATTATTTGAGTAAGAACTATTACTATTATTCGAAGGAGTCTATTTTCTAACAGTTCGTAGTAATAAACTGTTAGTAATGAGCGGCCCAATTGCAACCGAAAGTCTAAAAAACGTAATTTTGATAACAATTAATGCATAAAAACTGGCTTTTTGTGCTGAATCCTAATATATAAAATTCATTAAGTTTATTGTTACTCATCAAAAGCTACTACCATGAGAAAATTTGTGTGATTCTCAAAAAGGGGGGAAACAACCCAAAAGTTGAGTGATCTCAATGGAACCACAGTGTCAGATTCAGCATATAAGAGAATCTAACTGTAAAGGCTTCAAGCTCCGATCTAAGAAAACGTGGAATTTTGTAGCCTTGGAAGAAGGAAGATCATGGATATGTGTTGTTTTTCCCCAGGGATGATCGTATCGAACCAACGGTCCTATAATATTGGAAGAGGGCTCATTCGAACGGAAATAAGAAGTTCTAATGCCTTTTTTATTTAACTAAACCCTCCCATGCCCTCTTTTTCCCCAAATACATCAAATAAAAATTTTGAGACAGCCAATTGATTTAGCATATACGCTGACTCTTCAAACACAAGGGCCTTTGAATTTGAATCAGGAGAACTTTGAAGAACTTTAAAACTTTAGCGTAAGGAGGCAAGGTCGAGGAAGGGACAGCCCCCTTGTACTAAATAATTTATGTTCGTTTTAAGATTTAACGTTGTGTTTTACTTTAAAATGTCGATAGCTATGCCTCTGGGATGACATGCCACCACAGGCCCTGGGGAAAGGGCTGTATGTTATTCAATTTGCTTATTCTTTACACATAGCATTTGTTATCATAAAATATACCGAAGTTTTTTTAGGAAAATTTTCTGTGGGGGGGGGGGGGCAGTGGGATTTCCTGGCATGATATAAAAAATGGTCAGAAAATAAATTAAAAAGCAAGCCTTTTCAACAGAAATAAAAGATCAAAATTAAAACTTGAAACGAACAAAATTTATTCTGTATTTGAGGGGGACTGTTTCTTCCCCAACCTTTGCTCTTTACATTTAAGTTTCCTTTTTGCAACAGCTCTTTCAGAAAGATTGTTCAAACACAAGGGATATTGATTTTGAATGATAAGTATTTTTGAAGAATTTGAATACTTTAGTGTAGAGTAAATTTTAAGGAAGGGACAACCCCCCCCCCATATACGAAATAATTTAAGTAGTTTTTTTAGATTTAACGTTGCGTTTTACTTTCAATTAAAAACTCGTCTTTTTCATTTAATTTAATAATCTAGATGTACAGACTATTGATGTTGACGTGTCTTCATCCAAGGAATTTCTTGATGCGGCTTACGGTTCTCATAATTGTCGAATTTTGTTGTATAATTTCCATCAGTTCAATTCAACCGCCGTTCAAATGCTTTTTTTCTAAAATCCTCTAAATTTTCATGTGCTACAAGCTTTTCGTGAGCAGTTTTTAATTTAATACATTTTATGTATTTAGACTTAAATCTAAGTTGTTTTTTTTTACTTGTTTTACCTAATTAATGTGTTAATGTGCATGTGTATGCATATTCATACTTCAAGCACAATGCATATCTGTGTGTTATTCATTTACTAGTTAAAAAAAAACTTTTTCCACAAAATAAGTTTTTTTCCAAAAAAAGCAAAGAACTCCATTAAACCAAAAATGAACAAAAATAGAATCAAATAATCTACCAAAAATACAACTACCACAAATCAGTATCAATAAAGAAATGAAACCCAAAACAAACAGAAATTAAAATAAATAACAGAGTCAAACTTAAAACGAGCAGAAACTAATATGAGTAGGGTTCTAAACCCCTATGCTTTCTAAAAGCCAGAATATAATTTGCACTTTACTGGAAAAAATTTAATGAATTTACGGGAAAAATGTGCATTGTCAGTTTAATATACATATGCTGATATTTATTCCTTAAAATCTTAATTAATTTTCTATTTCTTTGATTTATTGATATGATACTGAAATGAAAACATTTAAAAGAATTTCTTTCAGTAAAGTACAGATCATATTCTGGCTTTTGGAAAGCATAGGGGTTTTGAGCCCTACTCATATTAATCTCTGCTTGTCTTGAGGCTGACTCTGTTATTTATTTTAATTTCTGTTTATTTTGGGTTTCATTTAAAGATTGATTATGACTTCTGGTAGTAGTATGCTTGGTAGATTATTTGGTTCTATTTTTGTTCATTTTTGGTTTAATGGAGTTCTTTACTTTTTTTAAAAAAACTTGTTTCGTGGAATTTATTTTTTAATTAATTTCTGCTTGTTTTTTTATTGACATAGTCTTTTTTAGCGAAAGTCATTTTCAGGGGAAAAGACTGAGCCTCTTCTAAGGTCAAACAACCATCCCTTCCATAAAAACATTAAATACCCCCTGGGCATTACTTACATTACTTACACCCATGGAAAAAAAGAATTAAACACGCATCCACGATCATTTTTATCTGAAGTGACAAAAAAAGTTTTTCTAACTGAAAGTAAGGAGCAACATCTAAAACTTAAAACGATTATTACGTATATGAGGAGGGTTGGCCCCTCCTCAACGCCTCGTCCTTTACGGTAAAATTTTTTCAAAACTTTTAAAAAAGCTTATTATTCTAATTAAACTCCCCTTGTGTTTAAGGAGTCGTTCTTAAAGAATTGGAACAAAAAGTCAAACTTTAGTGTAAAGAGCAATATATTGATGAGGGGACAACCCCCTCATGTGCACAACAGTTTTTGTTCGTTTTTAGTATTGATGTTGCTCCTTAATTTCAGTTGAAAAAACTTTCAGTTCAGTTTTTTTTATTTAACTTTTGATCGAATTAAATTACGTCGATAAATCTGGCTCCCTCTCAATGGAAAGTTCTTCCCACGTACCCACGTAAAATACCCTCTCTAACCGTCAGGAAAATTCCCTCCCCCTGACAATTCCACTCTAGATAAAAATCCCCCTAAAAATTCTAGCAGACAATTACGGGTGAAAAATGTTTCTTAGCTCACTTACATTTGAGAAAGACTTTAATTTCTGATTGTTTGACTATGCTGAACAAAATGACCATCTCAAAATTTCGATTGAACGACCCTGAGAAAAAAGGGGGCGTAGGAGGGGGGTTAGTTGCCCTCCAATCTTTTCGGTCACTTGAACTTTTAAGGGGCACTAGAACTTTTAATTTTCGCTCGAATTAGCCATCTCCCGATGTTCTAGGACCATAGGTTTGATACTATCAACCTTGGAAAAAAACACATATCCGTGATCTTTCGTCTGGCAAAAAATTAAAATTCCACATTTCTGCAGATAGGAGCTTGAAACCTCTACAACAGGGCTCTCTGATGTGCTGAATCTGATGGCCTAGTTTTCATTTACAATCTTTGACCACGAACTATTTGAAAATTCTAAAATTTACGCTTTAAAGGCAGGTACTTGAAAGTTCTGCAACAGTCAGTGGTGTAATTTTTCAAACAGTTCGTGGTAACGAACTGTAAATAAGGAGTAACACGGCTCAAAAGTAACCAAAACTCTAAAAAACGGAATTGTAATACCAATAGCTGCATCGAAAGAATCAAACTTTTATGCTGATTTCAAATATATAAGTGTCAGAAAGTTTAGTTTTATCCAAAGTTAAGAGCCTGAGAAAATTTGCCGGACGTTTACGGGTGAAAAATGTTTCTTAGCGCACTTACATTTGAGAAAGACTTTAATTTCTGATTGTTTGACCCTGCTGAACAAAATGACCATCTCAAAATTTTGATTGAACGACCCTGGAGGAAAAAGGGGGCGTAGGAGGGGGGTTAGTTGCCCTCCAATCTTTTTGGTCACTTGAACTTTTAAAGGGTTACTTGAACTCGTCACTTAAAAAGGGCACTAGAACTTTTAATTTTTGTTCGAACGAGCCATCTCCCGATGTTCTAGGACCATCGGTTTGATACTGTCAACCTTGGAAATAAACACACATTTGTGATCTTTCGTCTGGCAAAAAATTAAAATTCCACATTTCTGCAGATAGGAGCTTGAAACCTCTAGAATAGGGTTCTCTGATATGCTGAATCTGATGCCCTAGTTTTCATTTACAATCTTTGACCACGAACTATTTGAAAATTCTAAAATTTACGCTTTGAAGACAGGTACTTGAAAGTTCTACAACAGTCAGTGGTGTAATTTTTCAAACAGTTCGTGGTAACGAACTGTAAGTAAGGAGTGACACGGCTCAAAAGTAACCAAAACTCTAAAGAACGGAATTGTAATACCAATAGCTGCATCGAAAGAATAAAATTTTTATGCTGATTTCAAATATATGTCAGAAAGTTTAGTTTTACCCAAATTTAAGAGCCTGAGAAAATTTGCCTTAGCTTCAAAAAAAGGGGGGAAACACCCCCTAAAAGCCAGTAAATCTTAATGAAAATAACACCATCAGATTCAGCGTATCAGAGAATCCTAAAGTAGAGGTTTCAAGCTTTTGTACTTTTTGCCAGAAGAAAGATCACGAGTGCGTTTATTTTTTTTCTGTTTTTTATTCCAGGGGTGATCATATCGACCTAGTGGTCCTAGGTCATCGAAAGAGGGCTCATTAAAACGGAAATTACAAGTTCTAGTGCCCTTTGAATTTAACAAAAAACTGAAGGGCAACTAGGCCCCCTCCAACGCTCTTTTTGTCTCCGAAATTCACCCGATCAAAATTTTGAGAAACCCTTTTGATCATCATAGTCGAAAAATCTAATAAATTTGTCTTTGAGGACGACTTAATTTCCCATAGTTCTTGGGGAAGGGCTGAAAGTTATGAACTTTGCCCATTGTTTACATATAGTATTGGTTATTGTGAAGTATATAGACGTTTTCAGGGGGATTTTTTTCTGGTGGGGGGTCAGGGAAGGGGGTTAAGTGGGAGGATCTTTCCTCCCACTTTCCTCCCAGGAATTTTTCCTGGGGGAAGAGAATTTTCGGGAATTTTCCACGAAGCGGGCGCCGGATTTCCCACCAGTAAAAAAAAAACGATAACGATCAGAAACTAAATTAAAAAACAAGCTTTTTCAACTGAAAGTAAGGAGCAACATTAAAACTTAAAACGAACAGAAATTATTACGTATATGAGTGGGTTCACCCCCCTCGTCAATACCTCGCTCTTTAAGCTAAAGGTTTCTTAGTACTTTCAAAAGAGCAATTTTATTCTAATTAAACGATCTTTGTGATTCATAGGTCATTCATAAAGAATTGAAAAAAAAAATTTGAACTTTAGCGTAAAGAGAGAGGTATTCACGAGGGGGGTGAACCCACTCATATAAGTAATAATTTCTGTTCGTTTTAAGTTTTAATGTTGCTTCTTACTTTCAGTTGAAAAAACTTGTTTTTTTTATTTAATATCAAGATAACTCGCCTTTTCGGGGGTGTTTTGCCACTTTTTTGAAAATGAGAAGAACTATTTCTCGCTAATAAATGTTGGGGGGGGGGGGATTTATGTTATATGCGTCTTACATATTTAGAAACACCAAAGAGCACAATTTTGTAAGATATCAAACACCTTATCAAACCCCCTTTTTTTTAGAGTTTTGGTTCAAAATGAACAAGCGTATATAACCCGCCAAAATTTTGCAATCCAACCTAGGCCTGCTTTGTACATAAAGAATTGGTTTAGAAAATATCCTGACTAGCAAAACAAAGTGCTGATTAATTATCAGTGTATTGCAATCATTAGTAATGATAGCCTACTGACATTATCGAATTTCCTTTGCAATTGTATACTTTTTTGAAGTAATTTTCAATAGTAATTTTTATTCCCTATCTTTTTTTGTTGAATTACCGAAGGTTTAAACTTCTGTAAATTTCCCCATTCTCTTCCGTAGCACTGGCGGATCCAGGGGGGGCGAAGGGCACGCGCCACCTAACGTAGTCTAAAGTAGTGTAATTTACTTAATTAACGCAAGTTTGCGTTAATTTAAATTGCTCCTAACGCAATTTTATCGGATCAACCTATTTTGCCCCCCCCCCCATAAGAAAAAGTCCTGGGTCCGCTCTTGTTCCATAGTAGTGAAAAGAGGTCAATTTATGTTTGAGTTGAATATAAAAACACAAAAATGTTTCAACTGAAAGTAAGAGCAACATTACAAATTTAAACGAACAAAATTTATTCCGTATATTGACAGAATTCTGAAGACCGGAACATAATTTGCGCTTAACTGAAAAAATGAATGTGGATTGGCACTTTAATATGCATATACTGATATTTATTTCTTAGAGTCTTAACAATTTTTGATTTATTGAAGTTAAAAAGTGATAACATTTAGAATGTATTTCATTTTCAATAAAGTGCAAATTATGCTCGGATCTTCAGACGGTATGGGGGGCGTCAGCCGTACTCATGATAAATTTTTTTCGTTTTGAGTTTGACTCGGTTATTTATTGTAATTTTTGTTCGTTTTGTATTATATTTATTTTATTATGGTGATTTGTGGTAGTTTTACGCTTGGAAAAATATCTGACTGTTTCTGCTTTTTTGGCTTAATGGAGCTCTTTATTTTTCTTTGTAAAACTTGTATTTTGGAATTTTTTTTTAAATTAATCAGCACAAAAACCAATTCTTGTGATGGATCTATTGATATCAAAATCCCGTCTCTTAGAATTTCGATTACTATTGAGCTCAGTTGCTCCTTACTTACAGCTAGTTAGTTACCCCGAAGTATTTGATTGAATAAAAAAAACAAGATTTTTTTTTTTCAAATGGACGCAAGATATAACAATAAATCTTAAACGAACAGAAACGAATTCATATAGGAGGGGGTGCCACTTCCAGTACTTCACTTCTAAGAAGCCAATTCATTTGATGTTTCTGCTGAAATCCAAATACTGTTTTTAGAGTTTTTGATACTATTTAGACGATTCTTCGCTCCTTACTTACAGTTCGTTACCACAAAGTTTTTGAATAAATAAAAAAAACATTCAAATGAATGTAAAACGTGACAATAAAGCTTAAACAAACAGAAATAAATCCGTACATGAGGGGGTTGGCACTTCCTATACTTCATTTATTTCGTCATACTTCGAATTCCTTAATATGAAATTTCTGAACTTATCTTTTCTACATATGTCTGGATTTTGTTCGTTAACAACATTGTTTATTGCTCTTAACGTCCACATTGTTCTTTTTTCTTGGTTTCTAAATGCTCATTTTATCATTTTTGGCTGAGCAAGTTTAAATACATTTGTTTCTTTGCTAGCTAAATTTCCACTTTTTTTCTTTTTTAGTAAATTTTAGTACATTCGTTTATTGTTTACTTATTGTCACTTTGTGTTTTCTTGCTGAGTAGCTCAATACACTTATTTTTTTCTAACTAAATTCTATTTTTTTCTGAGTTCATTTTAATACTTTCGTTATTTGCTGACTAAATTTCCATTTTATCCATTATTTTGCTCAATAGATTTTGACAATTTTTTTGTTAACTAGATTTTCACTGTTTATAGTATACCTAAAATTAATACACTTAATAATTTGGCTATTTTGGCCTATTCCTCTCTTCTCAACAGGGGCGTCGTTTGGGGGTGGCAAGTGGGGCAGTTGCCCCCCACCCCCAAATAATGCAGAGAAGAAAATATTATACATCCAACGCTCTTTGAATATCCAGATTTGGACTCCTCTTGCCCCCCCCCCCCCCAATAAAAATGCTGGAGATTCACCCCTGCTTCTCAACCTTCACACATTTTCTGTTTAAACTCAAGATTTACTTCTGTAACCCTTCTGTCTGTAAAGCTGACCAATGATTGTTGCAGTATTTCACTTTGTCCTAGTGACATAAGCTAGTTCTGTTTAGAATGACAACAGTGTCTTATTAGCCTGAAAAGAAGCAGCTAAATTAAAAATTACAAATACCCTTGTTGTGCATTCTATATATCCCATTTGGGATAACATCATAGGGTTCAGATTATGTTATAAATCCCAAGGATTTCTTGCCCCAGGATCCCTCAATTCCACAAGAGAATCGTGTAACTGAGCCAAAATAATTGTTTTCAACAGAAAAATGCTAAATCGTATCGAAGTCAAAAGTACTTGTTACTTTCTCTTGCTTCATAAATCATTTGACGAAACGTATTCAATTCTCTTTTGAAGATGATGAAACAGTCATTTTTCAGCCAGAAAAGCTAAATAAGCGATTATAAGCAACCATATCATATTATTTAAAAATTCCAAATGGATTTTCGTCGTTGAACTTAAGAACTCTGTACAGGTTCTCTGAGCTTCATGGGATCCTGAGTTATTTTTATTTCGAGGTAACAATTTGGAGCATCCCGTTAATCCAGGATTTTCTCAAATACCATTTTCATGAAAAACAACTTTTCCTGACCGGGGAATTTTTTGTGCACTATACTTATTAAATCGTAATTTTCAGAAAAGGCATGTTACCTATTAGCATAGCTATATATTGATTGACCTGACATACTAACTTTGTAGATCTTAGCGATTTGACGAACCAATGAAATTCAGCATGAATAATATGACGGATAGAACTTGACTTTAACCTGATAATTTCAGTCACCACTAAAACATCCGTCATTATTTTGATCATATGAAGGTCCTCTGGGTTTTAATAGCATGTTTATATTTGTAATACATTCCAAATTTTCAAAGACGCGTTTCAATTAGCAGTGCGCAAAATAGCCTCATCGACAACTTCGTATGTCAGGAACTTTAGGAACCCTGGTAGAGGGGGCGAGTAACAAAAAAATTGATGATTTGACTAAAAAATTGACCCAAGTTTTAAAATTTAGGATTTGGGGGAGGCCCTCCCCTTGCAGAAGTTCCAGCTCATAGATAATGTATCTCTGCCAATCCATGTGAAGTCTGGTTGGTAACGAGTGGAATGACGATCCCTCAGAGTAATACAATAACTATATGAGATGTTTGTCTAGACATTGACAAGCAAACCAGATATATATGAATGCTTTGGTATAATTAACCCGTTGAAATAAATCGCAAGTAAAACCCGAGTTCTCTTCATCCTTCAGCTTTCTTATGATAGAATTTAAACATATTTGAAGTCAAGAATTTTTACTGATTGATTTTAAGCCTAACGGGACATAATAATAATAATAATCTGTATTAAGAACCTTTTAAAGCCATATACAAAAAAGCCAAATACTAAAGAAAAATTCCACTCGAGTACATATAATTGGTAAAGAAATTCAAAAAACACAAAAACAATGATAAAAAGTAAACTGAAGAATTTGCAAACCATTTAATAGCTCAAATCAATTCATGAATCAAGAATTTGATAATTCTGATATTAAAGAATTTAAGCTAAAAACTGGGCAACGTTTCAGTGTCATTTTCAGAAAACACAGAATAATTTAAATCAACTTAGATTTAATGAAATATGTACTTCCATTTCAATAAATAACTAACTTTCATTTTAGTTTGTAAATTCACATAATTGGACTTGAAAAACTCCATATTTACCATTCAATTTTTGTTGAATGATTTCCATTTTAAGCTTCAGCTTTGAATATAAACACCAAATTAAGACGAATGTATACATATATGTTATAAATAAAAAACAAAATGCAAGCAGCCATATTAATCATAGCGGATATCTCCAAGACCAACACCTGTTCTTCCTTTAGCTTCTGGTATCTTGGTCTCATATTGTGTGTTAGGGATTTGTTCAACTTCGGTTTCTTCCGTTCGATCAAAGTTATATGAACTAGTCTCGCTGAAAATTTCCGTACTTTTTGGAGCAGAAGAAAATACGGAGCTTATAGGATTGGATGTACCTCCAGAAGGTGTCTGAGTTTCTGGCACTCCTGAGTATAGTTCTTTCATTTGTTCCATAGTTGAATGACCACGGTAAGGAAGCTGACTTTTCGGGTACGATTCTAATGTGGGTATATACGGACCCATATTTTGCATTTGGTTGAAATGTGCTGCTGACTGAAAATAAACGACACAATAAGGAATACATCTTTAAAGGAAGAACGTCAAGAAGTACTTAGAAAAAATATGCTGATGTGCGCTAAGCTCGGTATTCATACTAGTATTACTAATGTACCATTTATAATAGTTTTTCAGGAGGGAGGGGTGAGATCAGTCTTACATGAATGGTAAATTTTTAAGGATTTTTTTGTCATGTCTTTTGCTTGGTCTAAAGAAAATGAATGTTACCAGAAGAACATACACTTCTAAATCGCTATGCACTTAAATTAGCCATCTGAATTTTGATTATCAATCGCACAAAAAATATGGAAGAAACGGTTCTAGGCGAATATCCCCCCCCCCCCACAAAAAAATTCCCTCTGTGGAAAATAAGGCTTTCCAAATTTGAAAATTTTATTTGAGTTTAATTTTTTAATTTCCGTAGGGGGATGGAATTTTGGTACTTGTGTATTATGCGCCACTTACTCAAGTTTACGCTGTGTAAAATTGGAGAACACATCCGGTTTTTTTTCGTTTGATTCTTCGTTATTTTAGAAATAAATTTGCGCTATAGATTTGCACATTAGGGGGGGGGGGTAAGCATAACAGGTCTGCATGCAAAATGTGTCTGGTACAATTATTCTGCATATTAGACAGATAGACACATAAGTGTATTTTAAAGCCAAACATACGGCCATGAACACAGTAAAATCACATAAATGAATATAGTGAATGGGGTGGGGGTGTTTACCCCCCCCCAAATGCCCTCCCATTTTTTTTAATTTCCGTAGGGGGATAGAATTTTGGTACTTGTGTATTATGTGCCACTCACTCAAATTTACGCTTGTAAAATCCGTGAACACACCGGTTTTCTTTTGTTGGTTTCTTCGTTACTTTAGAAATAAATTGGCGCTATAGATTTGCACATTATGGGGGGGGGGTAAGCATAACGGGTCTGCTTGCAAAATGTGTTTGGTACAAATATTCTGCATATTAGATAGATAGACAAATAAGTGTATTTTAAAGCCAAACATGCGGCCCTGAACACATTAAAATAATATAAATTAATATAGTGAATGGTGTGGGGGGTGTTTAACCCCCCCCCCAAAATGCCCTCCCCCACGAAAAATACCCCTCCCGCTAGAAATATCCTCTGGACAATTCAATCCTGGCGAAGATTTACCCCGGACTATTACCCTTAACATCACCGCGCATAAAATTAAATTGGCAAAGAGAAAGCAAGACATAAAGAAATTATGTGTAAGAATTCTTGCAAATTCACTCAGCGTAAAATTTCATCTCCTGGAAACTATTTAAAATTCTCCCAGCCACTATATTCATTTATGTTATTTTACTGTGTTCATGGCCGTATATTTGGCTTTAAAAACACTCATTTGTCTATCTATCTAATATGCAGAATAACTATACCAAAACATTTTGCATCAGACCCGTTATGCTTACTCCCCCACCCCCTAATGTGCAAATCTCTAGCGCAAATTTATTTCTAAAGTAACGGAGAAACTAACAAAAAAACCGATGTGTTCTCGAATTTTACACAGCGTAAACTTGAGTGAGTGGCGCATAATACACAAGTACCAAAATCCCCCCCCCTACGGAAATTAAAAAAATACAACTCAAATAAAATTCTCAAACTTGGAAAGCCTTATTTTACACGGGGGGTATTTTGTTGTTTTTTGTTGTTTGGGGGGGGGGTATTCGCCTGGGGGGGGGGAGGGTAAATGCCGGTCACCGGAAGAAACATACAGGGACCGTGCAGAAATGTCTTTCGAGGGGTGAGCAATAAGGAAAACTGGTAATTTGGATAAGAAATTCAAAAAAATGTGATTCTGATTCATTAGATTCTGATCTTTTTTTTTTTCAGAATATGAATAGCTTGAGGTTTTTGACGTTTGGGCATTGTCCATCCACTGCCCTGATGTTTCGTAAGCTTACAAATAAAGTCCTTGGGAAAGGAGGGGGTAGGTATCTACACACTCTCTATTCTTGGTCTACATCTTTATTATTGACACTGGGGGAAGGGTGTGAATAGCGCCCCTACCATTACGACGATCTTTTTCTATGTAACATAAAATATTACAAACACATGCCTAGCGGCACAGAAGTGGAAAAGGCGAAGTGAACATCATAAACCTTGCCAGGATATTTATTGACGCAAGTTTGCGTTAATTAGACTTGCTCCTAACTCAAATTTATCATCAACCTATTTGTGCGCCCCCCCCTAAAAAAAATCCTGGGTCCGCAATGGCTTCTGCCACATAGAAATTCAGAAGCCACGCAGAATTTCAATCCATTTGAACGATAATAGCCCTCTCCGTCCATCCGATATTAGGTAGTCGAAATATTATTAAGACTTTATTCAACAAAACTACTGTTCGTCAAAATTTTTGACAAAATTATAAATGTGATACAGTATTTTAATTCTTAAGTAGAAAAACTGAACAAAGTGGGAAGCTACAAATATTATAGAATGGCTATATACAATTTAAAAGTAAGAATTCGGGACCAGTAACCCATATCATATCTTAGTTAGCCCTGGACACTATTTGAAAGCGACCAGAAATTAATTTAGAAAAACATTTTTTCAACTTAAAGTAAGGAGCAACATTAAAACTTAAAACAAACATAAATTATTCCGTATGAGGGGGACTGCCTCTTCCTCAACCTCTCACCTCTTACGCTAAGTTTTACTTTTTGTCCCAATTCTTTAAGAACGACTGTTTTTTTTTATATTTTATTGTTATTATTACTCTTTAAATCTCACCTCATCGCCCCATATTAAAAAAAAATACTTTTAAAACATTATAAGATTCTAAGTGCCATCTACACATTATATGTGTAGGAAACAGCAAGAACGACAGTTCAAACCGAAGAGCCGTTAAGTTCGAATAAAAAGATTCTTTAAAGCACAAAAATATAGTGTACCAAATGAGGGGTTGATAAGGCAACAGCCCTCCCCCCTCATATGCGGTATAATTTCTGTTTGTTTTCAGTTTTAATATTGTTCCTGACCTTAAGTTGAAAGAAAAATATATATATATATTTTTCTTTATTAAATTCATGATGAAAGTCTCTTTACAAATGCATTCAAAAGGAGCAATTCACTAAAATTGGGGGGGGGGACAAAATTTATTTTTCAACATCTAGGAGAGGACAAATCTTTTTTGTTACATTTTTCAATGAAAATATCTAAATAAAAATACCAAAAAAAATTTGTGACTTTTCTGGAATATTCTTTTCATCTCCGTAGAAATTGATAGAGGTAATTAAAGGCTTCTCCACTCTGCACATGGTTAAGCGGGTAAGGACTCTACCTATTTTTGCTGTTATCGTAGAAACTAGTTCTATTTACCCTACTGAAAGACAGTGGCAAATAACAATAGCATTTAGTATAAAGTTTAAGCAATATAGGCAAATCAAAATGAGGGTGCAAAATTAAAAGACAAAATGGTACTTGTCTACAATATAAAACACATTCGAGAACTTGTATTGCGAATACCCTGTTTTTCACGCTGTCTATACCAGACAATAACCTTCGTCTCGTTGAGAAACTACATTATAGCTTTTTTTTTTAAATTAAATATTTAGTTAGTATTTTGGTTAGGTTATTTTAGGTTACGCATTCGCAGTAGTTTTCATAATTTTGTTACTATAGCATTTTATTTTCATCATATTTTATTTTATTTCATTAGCATTCACCAAACTTCACTTCTCGAGTGTATTATATACAATAGGCGAGTACCGAAAAACTCCCATTTCTTTCAGCAATCCTTTTCCTAAATTTTGGGTAATTATTTTTTCCCTCAATTTTGGACATCAGGAGCTGTATAAATTTATTTTGCAAACCCCCAGCTTTGATCTGAAATTTTTTATTTCCTATTATGAAAATCATTATCAAGCATGATTAAATGTGCCCTCGTCGAATCTAGGTTAACCATCTAAACTGATTAAAAATGTAAATTATTAAAAAATTATAAAGCAGTAAAAAGGTTAATTTTTTAATTAGGTCATCCCCTTATCTAGAGTTTCAAATTCCAGCCTGCTTAAGTTCGAGTTTAACTTTAGTTGATAACTAACCTTGCTCGTGAGCTGTAATAAAAAGGCGCGGTAAGCTTTTCAGATTTATTATTGACCACTGCTAGTCATCTATTCCTACAGCCCAAACATTACTTAATTTTCTCTTTTAGCGATTTTGTAAAAATGAAACAAAACCAATGATTCAAATTGTTGATATTGTAGAATCAGAAAAAAGCTGGATCTGTTACGTAATTAAATAAAAAAAGTTACGTAATTAAATAAAATGACGCTCAAGTCATTTAAAATCACTTCTCACTCAAATTCAACGGCCAATGTGCTTGAGCAGTGTTTCTTAAGGAATTGTGACAAAAAGCCCCCTCACACACGGAACGATTTTCGTTCGTATTTTACTCCTAACTTTCAACGGAAAACATCATTTTTTTTATTTAATTTCTGACCGTTTTTCAAATCTTGCCAGGATATTCCCCATGCCTATGTAAAATTTTCCCCACAAACTTTTCTCTCCACGGAAAATCCCTCCCCCTCCCGCGAAAAAAGTACTGATCTGACGTCTTTGAGAAAAAAAGGGGCCTTTTTCAGTGACCAAAAAGATTGAAGGGCAACTATCCCCTTCCCACGCCCATTCTCTCCAGAAAAAATATCTGATCAAGATTTTGAGGTAGCCATTTTGTTCAGAATATTTGAAATGCCTAACAAGTGTGGTTTTGGGAATGACATTACCACAACGGCCCGGGGAAAAGGACTGTAAGTTATGCAATTTTCCTGTTTTACATTTAGTATGTGTTATTGGGAAGTATGCAAGCATTCTTTGGGGGAAATTCTCTGCGGAAGGGAAGGGGTCTTCCAGGGAAAAAAATAAACTTGAAGAGGGCAGTTTCCAGGGTAAAATTTGCTAAAATTTTCTGGGGGAAACTTAAACACGGAGAGAATGTTCCGGATGAATTTTCCCAAGGGAGCGAGGAAAGGGGTTAGGTTAGAAAAATGAAACTTTCAGGGATGGGTCTACAGGCTAAAGGATGTCCCGGGAAGGTATTTTGAAGTACCTGGAAACTTTCCTCTTTAAGTTTAATTTTTTCCCTGGAAGTCCCCCTCCAATTTTCGCAGAGAATTTTCCCCAAGAATGTTTGTCTACTTCCCAAATATGAATGCTAAATGTAAAAAATGGGAAAATTGCATAGCTTGCAGTCATTTTCCCCGGGTCGTGGTACTTCAAAATACCTCTCCGGGACATATTTTAACCTGTAGACCTATCCCTAAAAGCTTCATTTTCCTAATCTACCCCCTTTTCAAAAAGTAGCTAAAGTAGAATTTTACTGAAAATTTGACATGAAAAATGATAAGACACTAAATAAAAACAAATATTTTTTTGGTAAAATTCTACTTTAGCTACTTTTGACTATCTTGGAGAGGGGTTAGGTTAAGAAAATGAAACTTTCAGGGATGGGTCTACAGGCTAAAGTATGTCCCGGGAAGATATTTTGAAGTACCCACCTCCACTCCTTCTCCCTCTAGAGGGTCCTGACCTTTGATGACCTTTAAAAATATGTGAGTTATAGAAGTGAAACCATGCAAAATAGATCTTCTGCTTAAATGAAGTACAACAAAATTGTTTTCAGCTTCACAACTTAGCTCAATCCCAATTTATAAGGTTTTAAAGATATGCAAATACATTTCCTAAATTTAGGAAATAAACTATTTATATGTCTTAAAATTCTTCTCAATTAACTGAAATTGCATTTTCAGAGCTAAAGCCAGAGAAAAAGTAACTGATAACTGAAAATTAAGGTAAAATGTTGTTTTGTAAAAATTTCAATGGGTATAGACCTGTCATGTAGGCAAATTTCATGACCCTCTAGAGGGAGAAGGAGTGGAGGTAGGTACTACAAAATACCTTCCCGGGACATACTTTAGCCTGTAGACCCATCCCTGAAAGTCTCATTTTCCTAACCTAACCCCTTCCCAAGATAGCCAAAAGTAGCTAAAGTAGAATTTTACCATTTTTTTTTCAAATGTCAGAAGGAGAAGTATCCGGAGGTAGGGGTGTCCACAGGAAGTTTTCCAGCGAGGGGGGTATTTTCAGCGAAAAATGCATTGTCCTGGTGAATTTCTCGGGGGACATTTTACGCGGGAGGAATTTTCCATGAATATATTGGCATTATTTGGAAGATGATCAGAAAAACTAAAAGAACCAAAAAAAACACAAGCTTTTCGACCGAAAATAAGAGGCAACATTAAAGTTTACAACAACAGGAATCATATCGTATATGGTTGGGGGTATCTTTTTCTCAATCCCTTCTTGTCCCAAGAACAACTGCTCTTACGTCGATAATGGAATAAGAGGTATTTTCACCATAAGTATAGTCTAAAAAGTGAGGGGTTGAGGAGCGGGTGGCCCCCTCATATAAAAAGTAATTTATGTAAACTTTAAGTTTTAATGTTGATTTTTACTTTCATTTGAGAAAACTTATTTTTCTATATTTATTTTCTCTATGAAGTAAATTGTGACATAGTCCTGAATATCAAATCATCTACAAATTCTTAAAGAATCGGGACTAAGGGTACTTTAGCGTAAAGAAAGGGATACTGAGGTGATGAAGGGACAGTTTCCTTCAAATAGGAAAACATTCTGTTCGTTTTAAGTTTTAATGCTGCTCCTTACTTTCACTTGAAAAAATGTATTTCATTTAGAGAGTTTACACTACTGTAATAGTAAGAATACTACTTGACATTCCTAGTTTGTATATTGTAAACAATCGCTATTTCTACTAAGAAAAAGAAAACGGTTAATGTAAAATTTCAACAGAATTAGTGACTCCATAATAGTGGGGGGGATTCCTTTGTATAATTCTGTATCGTTAAGTGAAAAACAGTTCGTTCTGCGTTTGAAGTGACTGTGACAAGTGACCACTATGAGCTCAAGGATTGATATGCAGAATCACTATTTAAAATGACTTTATGTAGTATTTTTGATTATGTCCCCCCTTCCAAATAATAAAAGTGATCTAATTTCAACCTCCCAAGTTTCATTGGTTTTGGGTTAAATAACCTTCCCGCAGGGTTCTCCCTTCTGTTTAAAAAATGGGAGCAAAATATCACTCCCATAACAATGAAATGAAAAAGTGAACCTTGAAACCAATTAAATTTTCTTTCAAATGAAAGTAAAGTTTGATATCTAAACTTATGGCTTATATACGAAAGATGCTGCCATTCCCTTAGGTCTCCCCCCCCTCTTTTTGCGCTCAAGTTGGACTGGCTGTACTGAAAGCATTTTTGAGTATTGTGTATCTAGCCAACAAGTATGGGCAATATATTATTTACCATATATCTTTTAAAACAATTTAGCTAAGGTTTTATTTTACAAAGTGAGCATTATTTCTAATGGATTTTGATTTTTGTTTATTTTAAAGAATAAGGATATTTTATTTTTAAAACTATAAATAAACTTTTCATTCTCGAAACAGCATAACGATAATTTGTATTATTTTTTTCTCTCTCTCAAATCTCTCTAGTGCATAAAATTTCGCTCTTAAATAACTTAGAAAATCAAAAGTTTTAACATAAAAAGAGTAAGGGTTGAAGAAGTAGGAGTCAACCTAAATATTGGATGTTTTCACTTCATGTTAAGCTATAGTGTGACTTTAATATCATAAATATCGCTCTTTCATATTATAAATACGTTCTAAGACAACACTGGCTATAAGTGACGTATGAAACAAGAAAAAAAAATAATGAAAAAATAAAATATAATATCAATGTATTTCCATTTATTATTTTTGTTTCCATTTACTATTTTTTTTCTTCTTCTTTGTTTGATACGTCTTTAATATAGCTCTGTAATATCAATATAATCTGGAGTGCTTTTTCAGACCCATGCTCTTATGCTAAAGTTTTACTTATGCATGAAAAAACGCTTCGAGAATAAGGGAATATCTAGTGTATTTGCTTTACACGTTCGCCAAACAAGGAATATGATATGTTGAGATACACAATATATATTTTCCTAGAAATATAACAATTTTACAAGTAAACTTGTAAATATTATAAAAGGATGAAGAAAAATTTGGTAAAACTATTTTCAGGGTGGGAAAGGGCTTTAAGATCAAGTTTTTACTGCCGATTTAAAATTAGAAAGTAGCCTTGATGATTTCAATAGCATTTTACACCTAGGAAAGCATTGTTTACCCTTTTCTTCAATTTCATGATTCTGAGCTGCCCTAACTTAAAAAAGTATACCTTAAAGAACTTTCCTATTTTCATGAATGATTATAATTCTTGAAACAATTTATGAAACAGAACTGGCCAAATGAATGTCAAAGTCTTAATGACTTACGCGCTTTATTCTGCCTAGTTTGACAGTCGAAAAGATATTCTAAGGAAAACTAGTTTTAATGATTAAAGCATGTATTTTAATGTGTTGTTAAATTTCTTTTTAATTGCAGATGGCACATCTTGGATTTTACGTATGTCTTTTGGTCGCTATTTCCAACGCAGCTTTAATAACGAAACGTCATTTACATCACCAGGAATCTTCTGATGCATTGACAGAACCTGCCCATACTGGGTCGTTCAGTGATCATCAAAAGACCCTACCTACCGATGATTCCAAAGGAAGAAACCCTGATGAGCCCCAGGGAATCCAGGAAGAACACATCAAACATGAGAGAGACACACAGAACCACGACAGTGCTGAAAAAGAACAATACGCTGGGAAGGATTCTTATGAGCTTGAGGAAGGATTGCATGAATATGACGAGCATTCCCAACACGCTAGAGACTTGAATGATCAAGAAGACCTTGCTGAAGAACAAGATCAGGAGACCGACGGAGACGATGATGAAGAAGCTTTCACTGACAACGTGGACCTAGTATTGACAATGAAAAGGTTTGCCCATGAAGCCGTAGAAGCAATCAGTGAAATAAATTTAAAAGAAATCGTATCTGAGGCTGTGAATGATACAGCTCTACAACCAATTTTTGAACATCCTATTAGCAAACGGGCATTAGAGCTCCTACCTCTTCTCCCTGCAGCTGCTATTCCTCTCATTGAAACCATTATTGGTCTTTTTAGTGGACTCGGTGTAGCAACTTTTATGGATATAATTCCTACACCTAAAGAAATGATAGAAAATATGCTAGGAGTTAATTTAGACGTTCCAGAGGGCTTTCATGAAGTATTACCGCTTCCAAAGAAGAAGGATAGCGATGATGATTACCATGATCACCATTATGGAGGATATGATAGCTATGCTCCCCATGGCTATCCTCCCCATGGCTATGCTCCCCATGGCTACTGAAACTGCTCGATAGCTCTTATTTATGTATATTATATCTACATTATTTATCTATAAATATATAAGTTGATCTTTACTTTTTGGTCGATTGTTTGAACATACTGTGAGTGGTTAAATCCTAGCTATTTAGAGAAAATTCGTATAAGATAGATTTTAGACATTTTTGTCTGATAGTTACAGATTCCTGCTCTTATTTGCTTTAGGTAGGGTTGCAGGAAATTGGAATTTTGATAACAGTAAAAACATGGAATTTTGATAACAGTAGATGCATCAAAAGAATTGAATTTTCATGCTGAATCCAAATAGATAGAATTTACACTAAAAGAATTCACACTAAAAGATTCAACAAATCGCAAGACCTTCTTGCAAAGGTTCCAATCTAATAGAATGCGAAAATTTATAGTTTTTGCCAGGAAAAAGATTTTTGATAAAGGGTAATTTTAGAAAAAATAAGGAAAGACCCCCTAAAAGCTATAGAAACTTAATGAAAATTACACCATATTCAGCGTATTCAGCATATTTGAATTCATATTCAGCGTATCAGAGAACCCTACTGTAGAGCTTTCAAGCACCTATTTACAAAAATGTGGAATTTTGCATTTTTTGCCAAAGAAAAATGATACGTGTAACACGGATGCGTGTTTATTTGTTTTTTTCCAGGGGTGATCGTATCGACCCAGTGGTCCTAGAATATCGTGTAAGGGCTCATCGGAACGCAAATTAACAGTTCTAGCGCCCTTTTTAAGTGACCAAAAAATGGAGGGCAACTAGGCCCCCTCCCACGCTCATTTTTCCCCAAAGTCACCCGATTCGGTTCAGCATGGTCGAAAATATGATAACTATGTCTTTTAGGATGACATAATCCCCCGAAGTCCCCGGGGGGAGGGCTGAAAGTTATGAACGTCTCCCAATGTTAACATATAGTATTCGTTATTGGGAAGTATACAGACGTTTTCAGGGGGGCGTTTACATGCGTTTTTTATTGTTTAAAAAAAAGTAGAGTTGTGAGAAAGTCAAACTTTAGCGTAAAGAGCGAGGCGTTGAGAAGGGGACAGCCCCTTTCATATACGGAATAATTTCTGTTCGTTTTAAGTTTTAACTTCGTTCCTTACTTTCAGTTAAAAAAAACTTGTTTTTTTTATTTAATACTATAAAAAACGAATAGAAATCAAATACAACAAACATGTTTTCTCAAATGAAAGTGAAGAGCAAAATTAAGACTTTAAAGGAACATAAATTATTCTGTATGTGAGGCGGCCTGTCCCACACGAAAACACCGTTCTTTACACTGCAATTTGAATCTGTGTCTCTAAGAACGACTGTTCTAAGGTCGATACGAAATAAGAACTATTTTCAAACCACATTAAGAGTTTGGCGTAAAAAGCGGAGTTTTCAGAAGGAGGGAAGCCTGCCTCATACAAGGAATAATTCTTGTTTGTTTTAAGTTTTAATGTCGCTCTTTACTTTCATTTGAGAAATTTTTTTTTCTATATTTAATTTCTCTAAGAAGCAAATGATGACAGAGTACTGAATATAAAATCATTGGACCTCCCAATAATATAAAGCGTTACAAAGAAAAATAATAATGAATCAGGTTTGTGTCTTAAAACTCTTGGTCAAAACAATGATATTTGAAACCAACTTCTCGAGATCTCTTAAATGAATAATATTTGAGTGCAAAGTGACTGTCTTTGTATACCACTGACTAGCTATTAAAACAATTCAGAGGATAGTATGTCCCCTTCTATGAGGCACAGCCTCTTAACTTTTGTCACACAACTTTGTGTGACGTCCTTCCAGTCAGCATAATGGGTGAATATACCCTCTTACGTCCTTTAAGTTGGAAGAACATATTTTGACTAAGGGTTCAGCAGGAATGACGAGTAAGCGACAAATATTTTCTTACTATAGTTTTTTTTGCAATGAATTGAAGAACATATTCATAATACTAATTTTTACACAAAGGTGGAAAGGGAATGAGGGTATATTTATTTATACATCCTCTCTATTGAAATATTGAATCAAGGCCTGATCAATCAATCAATTTTTAATCAATCAATAATCAATCAATTTTTAATCAATCAATATTTAAGCATTGCATACCCCTTCCCTTGGAATAATTTCAGGGTGCAGATCATACTTGAATCAGTTGTTAAAGTCAATGAGAAATTCAAGAAAAAAACTTCAGCGTAAATGGTTTGGGTATTGGGGGTTCCTAACCATCTCGTAAATAAGATAGTTTGTATTTGTTGTAAGTTTAAAAAAATCACTCTTCACTTTCAATTCAAAGAAGACATACTTTTCAACTAGTTAGCAGCAACGACCTGTAAGTAAGTTTTAGTTCGATAACGAACTAAAACTTTTCAGTTTAATGTTACCAATTAAAGTTATGACCCTGATAAAATCAACCAGATTAAACAGTTCGTGGTAACGAACTGTAAGTAAGGAGCGACCCGGCTCAATGGTAACCGATACCCTAGAAAACGGGTTTTTGATACCAATAGATACATCAAAAGAATCAGATTTCAATGCTAAACTAAAATATATAGTTTTCATCAAGTTTAGTCTGACCCATCAAAAGTTACGCGCCTGAGAAAATTTGGCTGATTTTCGAAAAAAGGGGGAAAGGCCCCCTAAAAGTTCTAGAACCTTAATGAAAATCACACTATCATATTCAGCGTATCAGAGATCCCTACTGTAGAGGTTTCAAGCTCCTATCTACAAATGTGGAATTTTTCATTTTTTGCCAGAAGAAAGATCACGGATGCGTGTTAATTTGTTTTTTTCCCTAGGGGTGATCGTATCGACCCAGTGGTCCTAGAATATCGTGGAACGGAAATTAATCATTGGAACGTAAATTAAAAGTTATAGTGCCCTTTTTAAGGGACCAAAAAAATGGAGTGCAACTAGGCCCCATCCCACGCTCATTTTTTCCCCAAATTCACCTGATCAAAATTTTGAGATAGCCATTTTGTTCAGCATGGTTGAAAATATGATAACTTTGGCCTATAGAATGACTTAATCCCCCGAAGTCCTCGGGGGGAGGGCTGAAAGCTATTAGCTTTACTCCATGTTAACATATAGTATTGGTTATTAGGAAGTATAAAGACGTTTCCAGGGGGGATTTTTTCTGGTAGTTGGAGGTGGGTGGGTCGGGGATTATGTGGGAAGATCTTTCCATGAAGGAAGTTTTCATGGGGGAAGGGACATTGCTATGAAGGAGGTGCCAGATTTCCCAGCAATATTTAAAAAAAAGATCAGAAATTAAACATAAAAAAAACAAGTTGTCCAACTGAAAATAAGGAGTAACATCAAAACTTAAAACGAACAGAAAATATTACGTGTATGATTGGGTTCACCCCCTAGTCAATACCTCGCTCTAGAATACCCAGGAATCAAACATGTCTATCAGGGGGACGAGTTATATCACCATGAGCGGTAGAAATAGTTTGAACCAAAGGACAAGAAGTGCCTGATCTGGAAAACATAAGTAGACTAAATTTAGCTGGATTTAGGACAAGGCAAATTGCATCGAATCAAGCAAAGGTTCTTTTTAGAAGAGAATACACTTTCTTGATAAGGGAGGCATCATTAATTTCTGGACGCCTAGGAGTACTATCATCAGCAAATGCAAACAGCACTAGATCTAGAGCTGCGTCACTAGGTGGAACAAAATTGTGATCACAAATACTACAGCAGCTTCGTTTAGTTTGTTCGGATACACCAATAAAAAAAATCATTGATGAATATAAGGAATAAAAGAGGTCCTAGGATAGAACCTTGAGGGACATCAAAATCAACACGGAATTGATCTTGAAGCTTGGGGCCAATACTGATATACCTTCCAAATAAATAAGTTTCAAACCAATGATAACTGATTCCCCGTATCCCTATGTGCTCTACTTTTGAGAGTAGGATAGTATATGATATGCTGTCAAACGCTTTTCTGACATCAAGGATAATTGCAGCTGGAATGCTACCCTCATCAAGTGCCTTGTGAATAAACTTCAGCATGGCCATGCAAGCATGTTCTGTTGAGTGGTTAGGGCGAAAACCAAACTGATTGCAATCGAAAAATTATTTTTTATCAAGAATCGACAAAAGTCTAGAGTACATACATTTTTCATAAATTTTTACTAAGGGCTGATAAAAGAGAAATTGGTCGACAATTAGAAGGATCCTCTCTAGAACCACCCTTATGGAGAACAACTAATCTGGCAGATTTTAAGGTACTAGGAAAAGTTCCATTCAAAAATGATAAGTTAACAAGAATGGTGAGAGGAGATAGAATAGAGGGTAGAATAAACTTTAAAGCCTTGGCAGGAATTTGGTCAGGTCCACAAGAGGAAGATCTACAGTAGGGTTCTTTGATACGCTGAATCTCATAGTGATATTTTCATTCAAATTCTAGGAATTAAACGGAGTTTTTTCCCCTTTTTTTAAAATCAGACAAATTTTCTCAGGGTCGTAGCTTTTGATGGATAAGACTAACTTTAATGAAACTTATATATTTGGAATCAGAATAATAAGCCAATTCTTTTGATATATCTATTGGTATCAAAATTCTGTTTTTTAGAGTTCCAGTGACTATGAGCCGGGTCGCTCCTTACTGGATAATTGCAAATATGTCCACTGCCCTGTAATGAACTTTCTGCAAAATAACTGGGAAGAAGGAATTCAAGACGATATTATTATTCTACACGCAATCGACTTTTTTGAATGCGGTGTTATTGCTAATGCAAAAAATGAATTTTGGGCGAAGGTTAGGCCTAAAAATAATTGCCCACGGCCCATCGGCACGAAAGCTTATACAAATAATGTAAAATATATTCTTGACCTTATTAAAACTTTGGACTCCGAGGAGTTGAATTTGTGGAGATGAACTGAGGAGATGAATTTTGGGCGAAGTTTAGGCCTAAGCATAATTGCCCACGGCTCATCGGCGCGAAAGCTTATACAAATAATGTAAAATATATTCTTGACCTTATTAAAACTTTGGACTCCGAGGAGGTATCGACTCCCATTTATGTTATGAAGTCCCCCACCGAGGTTCCCATTCTGCCCGCTGTGGCTTACTCTAGGCTTTCTACAAAGGTTAATCACGTGGAAAAACTACTCAAGGTCGTTGTGACAAAGCTGGATGCTTATGAATTGAATTACCCGCAACTGCCTAAGCCTACAAATCCCGACTCACACGCTATTATTGTTGTGTCGGACCTCCCCCCTACTCTCTCAGACCCAATAAAACGAAAAGTTGTGATAGATCAGATAAATGGTCATAAATCAATCACTAGTATACGTCCTGTACGTGACAAACTAATTATCAGTATAGGTAAGTCAGTTGCCGAAGATTTCCGTGAGTCAGTAACTGGAGTGATAACTGGCTCTTCTCCGAAAGTCCAAACCAAGAAGTTTTACGGTCTCTTGAAGGGAATTCCAAGTGATTTGGAATTATCTCAGCTGATATCCTGGCCTGGTGTTTTGGACGCCTCTAGGCTAGGGAAATCCACAGTAGTAAAACTTGAATTCTGTGATGCAATGTCAAGATCCGAAGCACTCAGATAGGCTCTTAAAGTAGGATACGAAAACCTAAGCGTTTATGAGTTCAAGGCGATGCCCCGTTGCTGTAACATTTGCCGGTCTCCTGAACATCTCCAGTCGTCTTGTTCCAGTGTATCAACAAACTGTGCGCGATGTGTCAGCCCTCATGTCTTCGATAGGGACTCGCTTTGTAATTTGTCATCAAAGTGTGCAAACTGTGGAGGTAATCATGTTTCGTTTAGCCTCACGTGTCCTAAACCGAAAATAATTGCAAGTCTCAATTTGCCAAAAACTAATTAATGTCTGTATCAGTATCAGTCGTGTCTTTTAATATTCATGAGACAAAAAACAAGGATCTGACCATTGATGAACTATACAGTAAGTTTGACATTGTATGCTTTCAGGAACATCTTTTGACAGGAACGAGTGTTAATTTCCTGCGCCGCAGTGCTAATAATTTTGCTTAGACAACAAATGCTATTTCTACTTCTGGAAGGCCTTCCGGGGGCTTAGCATGTATTATTAAACAAAAGCTCAGCTTTTTGTCTCCGTCATGTTATTTTTCTGACGAGCATTTTCTAGCTATAAGACTAGACAAAACCGTTTCAATACATATATGCCACATGATGGGAAGAATATGACTTCTCTGAATAAGTTCTCCAAAGTATGTGCAAGTTTAAAAACTCTCCTCCATAGAATAAGCAAGGAGGGTTACGAATTTATGTTCATTGGTGATGTGAACACTGACATAAAGCTTGATTCTGTGCGTACTATGAACCTTCTTGATAGTCTTCCTGATTACAGAATATTTGCGAAGGATCTATCTTTTTCGTACGTGCATAATTCTGGCAGCTTATCAGATATTGATCATGTAATTTGTTCCCCGTTTATTTCATCTTCAACAGTGCACGTCCACGAAGATGAGCAGGATATTGACCACCTTCCACTATCGCTCTACCTTTCGATTAGAACAAACAGTACATCCCTGGCAGATTCTTCTGCCTCTAAATGGTTTGTTCAGAGCAACTGGAAAAATGCTAATATGTCACTATATATTTCAACCCTGGCAACACTCCTTGGTTCTTTACGTGTACCCTTTCATTTACTCCAGCTAAGTGTTCGCTCTACAAAAAGCAATTATGATCTGAATCAGCTCTACAACCGAATTGTGAGGTGTTTAAAACGTGCCGAGGAGGTTGCTGCGCCTCAGCAGAGAGTGAGATGAAGAACAACGAAACCAATATAGTCCTGTGCCCCTGAACTGAAAATCGTGGAAAACAAAGCCAAATTGGGGCAACGAATATGGATTGATAATGGTCCACCACTATCCGGAAATGTATTTGAAATAAAACAAAAAACTAAGCGTGTGTTTAAAAAACGTCTGCGATCAAGCCGATATAAAGGGTTAGATTGTCCTACCAACAAGAGTGAATGGGCTAAAGTGATTAATTCAGCTAAGTTAGATAATTCAGGAAATCTTAATTGCCCCATCTTACCAGCTGCGTGGTATGACCACTATTCAGTTATATTTTCCAAAGTGAATTAAGCGGTGAACGCATTTTGATCAAAATTGCTTGATTCGGTTCTCCCGTCCTCCTTGGCTCAGGCACAAGTTTTACCCGTTTCTGTTGATGATGTAATTGCATCTGTTAAGAAATTGAAATCAAGCTCTGTTGATGTTAAAGGAATTAGTGTTTTTCATCTGAAAATAAATTGCCCGTCTTTGTTTTTCCATTTACAGTTGCTTTTCCAAATGTGTATTTGTTTTTCTCTTGTTCCTGATAGCTTTTTGTGTTGAACTGACACTTCTGTTCTTAAACGAGGTAAGAATCCATTGGACTGTTCTTCTTACAGGCCAATCACTGTTGCTTGTAATCTTAGTAAAATTCTTGAATATATCCTACTTCCTTTCATCAATTTGAATGCTAATTTTGGGGAGAACCAGCTCGGTTTTCGGTCTGGCATCGGTTGCCAGCGCGCTCACCGTGCCCTGGCTTGCCTTCTTAAAGATTAATCAAAAAACTTTTTCCACAAAATAAGTTTTTCAAAGAAAACTAAAGAACTCCATTAAACAAAAAATGAACCAAAATAAAATCAAATAATCTACCAAGCGTGAAACTACCAAAACTCAGCATCGATAAATAAATGAAACCCAAAACGAACAGAAATTACAATAATTAACCGAGTCAAACTCAAAACGAGCAGAAATTAACATAAGTTGGGCGCAAAACCCCTATGCCTTCCCAAGGCCAGATGCACTTTACTGAAAAAATACAAATGAATGTGCATTGTCAGTTTAATATAAATACACTGATATTTAGTAATCAAAATGTTAATATTATTTGATTTTTTAAAGTTATAAAAGCAAAAAAAGTTATATTTTTTTCAGTAAAGTGCAAATTTTGTTCTGGCCTTCGGAAGGCATAGGGGTTTTGCTTAATTTTAGTTTTAACTTAATTACTAGCTAGAAAACTCCTAACATAATTTTCGAACATACCAAACGAGTGGCAGCTTCTTGCAGACACAGATGGCGTGTTCCAAATCATGTTGCAAGTTGTCAGAGGGTTGAAATCAGACCTCACTGATGGAGTATGAAGAATCTGTAAATTGCTGGAAGTGCGGAGATGATAAGTCGATTAATCAGAAACAAAAGATATATTTTTTTACATAGAGCAGCAGGAAGATGGCCGTGCAACTGTATAAAGATGAAAGAAGAAAAGAAAGAAAATAGAGAGATTTCAAATAAAGCAAGGATTTAAGTGAAGATCAGTTTGTCTCCTTAATAAGAGTCCTTGCTTTATCATAAAGTTTTGAAAGTGGCATCAGAGACGAGGGAACAGTTGACATCCAAATAACAGAAAAATATGAAACATAAGACTGAACTAGGCTGTAGAACAAGATTCTAAGAATCAACCCTGGAAATATGTGTTTAAGCTTTCTAAGGATTCCAAGACTCCTGGAGACTTTCATTTTAATCAGGTCAATATGATGCTTGAAGGAAAGATTTTCGTCAATCAAGATGCCTAGGAATCGAACGTAACGACCCTAGCTCTACTTAGAGAACCTCTTGATACATGTATTTCATTTTAGTCAGGGCAAGCCCTTGAAACTCTGGAGAAAATGAGAAAAAAGACTTTCCGACATTTAAGGCAAGATAATTTACATCAAGCCACTGGATAACTCTTTCAAAAAGGTCTTTCATCTTTGAACGAAGATCAGACTCAGTTCTACCAGCTGTGCCAAGAGTTCTGTCATCAACAAATGCAATAAGTGCATCCGGTAAGGAAAAACTGTCATAATTAATGACAGATGCTGGTTGACAAAGACGACAGCAAATGGTAGGTTTTAAATTTTGACTGAATTAATAAGGTCATTGAAAGAGATTAAAAAGAGTATCGGCCCAATAACAGATCCTTGTGGGACGCCGAACTCTATTCCCGAAGGGTTCAAAAATTGCGGATCAACCGAGATGACTCAACCAGATAAATATGATAGAAATCAAGAATAAGTATTCCCTCTTATACCAATTTGGGACAGTTTCCAAAGAAGAATCTTGTGTGATAATGAGTCGAATGCTTTTCGTATATCGAGAAAAAAAGCAGCAGGTATCAGACCAGAGTCAAAAACTGAATGTAAATAATTCAAAAGAGTTGCTCATGGATGCTCAGTTGAGTGGTTCGCCCTAAAACCAAACTGAAAATCATGAAAATAGTTTTTACAATTAAGAAAATTAAGTAGTCAAGAAAGCATAGCTTTTTCAAATATTTTACTAAACACTGATAAAAGGGATATCGGACGATAATTTGCAGGATCATTCCATGATCTACCTTTAAAAAGAATAATAACGTGAACACGCTTTAAGCACTTGGGAAAACACATTTTCAAAGGAAAGATTGATAAGTCTCGTGAGGGCAGAAATCATGACAGGAAGAATGAACTTTACAACCTTAGTCAGAATACGGTCTGGGCCAGAAGATGAAGAACCCCTCAAACCATTGACAATTCTGGCTATTTCAGCTTCAAAGGCAGGTTCCAATGCCATTGATTTAGGACAAGGTGGTCGAAGGTAAGACCTAAATTCAGGTAGAGAAGAAGAAGGACTTACAGAAGAGGCTGTGGTTTTGCCGATATTAGCAAAATAGGAAGTAAACGCATCTTGAACTTTTACCTCACCCTCTACATTTTCGCCTTCCATCACAATACTTAAAGGAACAGAAGGAGGCAGAGAAGATGGCCTGATAACAGAATTGATCACTTGCTATGTCTTCCTAATGTCTTTACCACACGCAGAGATTTTTCTGTAATAAAATAACGATTGGGCCTTTCGGCAAAGCGAATTGAAAACTCTTCTACAAGCTTTGAAAAGTTGAAGTCGAGAATCACGAGAAGATGGCTTAGAAGACCTGCAAGCCTTCCAAAGTTTAATTTTCTTCCTCAAACTTTTAAGGAGTCCCGTAATCGTCCAAGGATTCAAAGGGGTTGTTCTTTTCGATGCCGGATTCGACTGGGGTGCAACACATGTATCCAAGGTAACATCTTTCAAAGAATCATAGAAAAATTTAACAACGAATCTAAATCAGATTCATTTCCACAAATACTCCACAAATAACCCGCCAATCGTGACCTAAGAAGATGCAAACCCTGATCATTAAATTTTAAAGAGGAAAAATTAGCCCCTTGGTTCCTCCTTTGCAACGCATCGGAAAAATCAAACGTGGAAAAACAGGAAAATGGTCTGAGATATCACTCGTCAACACAAAATTTTGCACCAAGGACAACGATGAAAAAATATTATCAAGCAAAGAAGCAGTAGTGTTAGTAATGCGAGTTGGAATGCATGCAGAAGGTAATGTTCCACAAGCGAGCATTGTTGAAAGAAAATCCAAGGACGAGGATGACCCCCGGTCACACAAATTAAGGTTGAAGTTACCCATAACGACAAGTTCACATGTATGAAGTTGGATTGTTTCCAAAACCTCATCAATAATCTGAAGAAAAGAGGAAACAGACCCACTAGCAGACCGGTACATATTACCAACAATCAAAGTTTGAGCTTGGGTTTTTATCTCAATAAATATAGATTCAAAAATTCCTTCTTCATTTCTTGACAGGTCACGTCTAACAGAGTATGGAAGACATTCCAAAACATGAACAGCAATGCCACCTCTTGTCATTCTACTTCGATTTAAATATTGCATCTTGTACCCATAGAGATGCAATAGAGATTAATTTTTCAAATCAAGTAAAGTCTCACAAAGACCAATAAAATCAGGGTGGCCACTAAGCCCTATTTTTTTTAAACTCATCAAATGAAGAACAAAGGCCCTGTACATTAAGCTGAAGCACAGAGAAACTACCATCTCGTTTGGATACTCGATCTAAATCCGATACATATTTACTACTAACTGAAAAATGGGGACTTGATGGTGATTTATTAGACTGACCTACTGAAGTATTAATCAAGCTAAGAAAGTCTATTGGATTATTTACAAATTGAAGTAGTCGCTCACCCAAGGAGGAGATGTCACCCGAACTAAAATCAAACAAATTCAAAGAAATAATCTAATAAAGCCAAAACAATTAAATCTGAAATAAGGAATAGTGGAGAGGAAAAAAAACAACCAAAAATACATAAAAAAAGAAAAAAAAAGCAGGGACACAAAGGGACCAAAAATTGAAAATTAAGTAGAGACAGAAGAATAAAAAAAAAGAAAGAAAAGAAAGAAAAAACGAAAACAAAAGACAAACAAACAAATCATAACTTCTAATACTAAATGCAATCAGCAATAAACCTTATTTTCTTTATTTTTGACCCTACACTAGGCTTTACCAATATCTGACCCTGATCTGACCACGCATTACGCTGACCGTACTTGTCTTTAGCCGCATTCTAAAATGTCCCGGCGACGCTTTGTTAGGGACTCCGATATAAAAATACCAGTAGATGCAAGTTTAGCTTTTGCTTTAAACACTTTCGGGCTACATCTTTGCTAGAAAATTTAACAATGATCGGAACAACTCTAGTAGAACTATCTTCAGTCTGTGGGGTCTAATTAATCACGGGGAGACGGTAAACATTGATCAGATCAGAAGGCGTGAGTTCAGTCAGAGACATTTTGCTGTTCAGAATTTGAAGTATTGCCGTGCGACTTTCCACATTGGGTAACTGTTTGGCCCCATGAAATACAAGGCTGTTGAGTAGGGACTCCTGATCAAAATCATCCAGCTTTGTTTCAATTCGAATGATTCTGTCCTCGAGGTTCTCAATTTGAGCTCTCAGACCCTTTAAAGCCTGCTCAATTTTCACAAACTTTGGATTAAACTCGAGTGTGATTGCATCATAAACCTGGCTGATTATTAGTTCAGCAGGCTTTTTCATTGAACTTTGCACCATTAAACTTTTCAGTCACTTTCTGCGTTATATTTTCAAGCAAATCACTTTTTGTCTTCTCTAGCTGGGCTTCAGTAGCAACTAATTGCTCATAAATTAGGGTAACGCTGGAAGAAACCAAGGTGGACCCACTTTACCTCAAGCTTTCAGGGTTAAACATGTCTTCGAAAGAGTCTGATAAATTTGAGGATTATTGGCAAGCTCGGCAAATGCTTTTTTAACAGCAGGTGTGGATGAATCAGTCGTTTCAGGGTCGTATTTTTGAAGATTTGCATTAATGAGCCTGAATTCATAGTGACTTCCGTAGCAAAAAACGAGGTATGTAGGCTTCCCTTTTGAGTCCTTTCCAGGCTGAATAACTCTTACTGGCCAAAGGGGATAGTTCTTGAATTTAGCCAGCGCAACATCAAACTGCTCGAAATGATGCATAATTAGTGAAAATCTTATTAGAATGAGCCGTTAAACAAGACAAAAAGACATCTTTGAGTGAGGGCCGAGCCTCACTAATGCATCCGAGTGGATTTCAAATCCAACCTGTGTGGAATCGGCGCAGCTGCCTTTATGGCACGGCACTGAACAGTGCACGTCAACCCACAGGCCCTAAAACTGCCAATTTTACACTAAAATAGTCCTTCGAAATAAGATAATCCAATCAAATACAGTCAATAATAATCCAAAAATCCAAGCCACGAGCTATCTATACAATAAACAGCTTATCCAAATGATTTATCTCGATGCACTCAATCGTAATTGCGCAATATAACAAATCATAAAAGTTGATCCGATTAGCTTCAAAAAATAGTTCTTTCAAGTTAACAGACTGAATATCCAATTGAATAAGCCCTTTGAAGCTTCTACGCTTTCAATAAAAACCTTATACGCCCACAAGGAATAATTTACAACCCGGGCCCTGAGTGCTGCGGGGGGGAGGGGTTGTCTTCCTTTAAGACCTAATTTCCAGAACTTTCAACTAAGTTGAATAAAATGGCTATCTAAAATATTGATTGGATGTGTTTGGGGAAAAGATAGGCTTGAGAGGGGGTTAGTTGCCCTCAAATCACTTTCGACTATTAAAAAGGGCACTAGCCCTTCGAATTTCCAATCGAATGAGCCCTTTTTCAAGTTTCTACGACAAAGTTTTTAATAAAAACCTTATATGCCCCCAGGGCATAACTTACAACCCTTGCCCTGAAGACTGTGGGGGAGTTTCCTGCTCAAAGGTATAATTTCCTGAACTTGAACTGCGTGGATCAAAATGGCTATCCCAACATTTTGATTGGATGTGTTAGGGGAAATGGTGGGCATGGAAGGGGTGTTAGTTGCCTTCCAATTACTTTTGGCTATTAAAAAGGGCACTTCAATTTCTAATCGAATGAGCCCTTTTTGAAGTTTCTACGACAACACGTTCTATAAAAACTTTATATGCCCCCAGGGCATAACTTACAACCCTTGTCCTGAGGGCTGTGAGGGGGTTGTCATCCTCAAATACCTAATTTACAGAACTTAAAACTACACTGAACAGCTCTCAAAATTTTGATTGGATGTGTTGGGGGGTAGGATGGGCGGGGGGGGGGGCTAGTTGCCCTCCAATCACTTTCGACTATTAAAAAGAAACTAGCCACTCCAATTTCCAATCGAATGAGCCCTTTCAGAAGTTTCTACGACAACTCCTTCGATACGAAGTTCCCGGGTATGGAGAAGAAAAAAAAATAATACATTGTGCCCACATCGTTCTTTACTTAGGCAATGCGATCCACGCTGCCTATGATGCTTCTGATAAAGGGTATAGTCTTCATATTTGTGCCCTTGATCTTTCAAAGGCCTTCGACAGTATCGATTATAGTCAGGCTGTTTATTCCCTGTATAGTCACGTCATTAACCTTTCACTTATTTTTCTTCTTAAGTTTTGGTATAGTAAATCTTATCTTCGATTTAAAGCTAATGGTGTTCTTTCTTCTTTTATTGTCCCTGTTCGTCGGTGTGTGCGGCAAGGAGGAGTTTTATCTCCAAGTGTTTTTAAATTTTGTATTTCTGGTATCCTTGAAAATATTTCTTCTATGTGTTTTGTTGGGTTAACTGATATTTCCTACCTTGCTTATGCTGATGATATTCTTCTAATTAGCCGGTCTAAACTCAGACTATTGCAGATGGTTTATAAGGTTTCTTATCCTTTTACTAAAATCGGTCTTTCGCTTAACGTTGGTAAATGTGAGTATCTTTCTTTTATTTTTTCATCCCCTCCTAAACCTCTAAGTTCTAAAATTTTTTTCATCCCTCATGTAGACTCGATGCGGTGGTTAGGTATTACATTTGCCAAAAATTTAAAAACTCTTCGGGAGTGTGCTGTCCGGGATGCCAAAGCAAAGGTCCAGATTGGCTACTCAAAAATTGTAGCCAATCGAGGCAAATATAATCACATTGCCCTTGGAAAGCTCTATTCTACTTTTTCTTGATCATTCTGTTCTTTACCTTTCTGGGCTCTCTATTTTTAGGAATAAGGATTTTAGTGATATTCGAGTGGCCTATTTCCGTTTTTGTAAATATCTTCTCTATCTTCTTCTTCGGTATAGGAATCGAAAAATAATAAATAAGTTTTACCTTCCTAATATTACTGAGAAGCTGATTGGTTTCCACGAAAGACTTTTGGGAATAGCGTATAGGCGTTTGTCACCTCACCATGGTTTGAGTAGTATGTTAACTTATACTTTGCGTAGACATTTGAAATATCATATGGAATTTGCGTAGACATATAGCAATTTGAAATATCATATGGATTTTGCGTAGACATATAGCAATTTGAAATATCATATGGATTTTGTGTGAAGCTATAGCAATTTGAAATATCATATGGAATTTGCGTAGACATATAGCAATTTGAAATATCATATGGAATTTGCGTAGACATATAGCAATTTGAAATATCATATGGATTTTGCGTAGACATATAGCAATTTGAAATATCATATGGATTTTGGGTGAAGCTATAGCAATTTGAAATATCATATGGATTTTGCGTAGACATATAGCAATTTGAAATATCATATGGATTTTGCGTAGACATATAGCAATTTGAAATATCATATGGAATTTGCTTGAAGCTATATACTTTGCATACGCCCCCGTACCAAACAGGTTTTTCTGGTAGTCCTATTCTACTGGTCATTACACCTTTGCCAAGAGGAACGAGTATAACTTGATTGGTGATTAGGATTTGAATAAAAGCAATAGTTTTCTTTACAATTCATATTAGTAAGAGAATTGAATTGAAAGAGAATAGTTTTTATTTGTAAGGATATTAGTGGATAAAAAAAAATGAGTGGTGCATTTACACTATTGGAGATTAATGATGGAACCGACAGCAGCAGCAGCAACGATAAACGAGTACCTAATGTAGCTGTGGAAATAGCTGCTGGCTGTAGACTATGTCTTGAATGGGACACTGTGTATGCTAGATATGTGATATCACTAAGCAAATTTAAGCAGGAGGATTAGCTGTGTTTTGCTGGAAAAGTAAATATTCTCCATATAAATAAACTTCGGTCAGCATTAGATGTCCTATAGAAATATATTGATGAGAACAAAATGCATCAGTGAATATTATTATTGTAATTATGATCAATAAAACTGTTTCTTTTTCTATAGTAGACAAGCGTATATTTTCTAGAGTAGAAAAAACAATTTATTTTTAGTCTGAAGTTGATCACGAGAGAGTTAGGATAATAAAAATTGTAGGGATTCGAGAAATATTAAATCATGAGGAATCTAGTTTTTATTGACCACTATTTATTTATAGACGATGATTTTATGTAGTCGTCTATTCAAGGGAAGATATTTTCTTGAGCACTGCTGTTCGATATAATGAAAACCGATTCTCCATCATTAGACTATTGTATAAATCTTCTACAACGTTATCCAAATGTATTTACACAATTTATTGATATATTGATCACGACACGACAAAATGATACTGTGGATATGCTTTTAAACATTAGTTTTTAGAAATTTAGGACTTTTTTTTCATAAGAAAGATGATGCTCAAGGATGATTTACTCTATCTCTCTCTCCCAAAAAATTTTTTTGTTGCTATCTAAGTTTTATTGTGACAGTGAGAGCGTCAACACATGACAAAATACTCCTTAAATGTCCTGTATATATGCACTAACTGTGCAGCTAGGTTGTAATTCCTGTCTTGAAGAGGTGTGTGACTCTCATCCTATAGGTCACCTATGCTCCAATTGTCATTATGATAAATGTAATCAGTGGGAGAGTACATATCCCGGTATGATTGGAAAGAATCCTAACCGTGATTTTAGTTTATTGGTACGAGATTGGTCTCGTCGTGGTTTTAGATTGTTCTGGGAGGAGGAACCGGGTCAACGATTCAACTGTTCGACCAACAAAAGAATAGGGTTTCTACGTCATCATTGTGAAGACACAGGGTCTTATGATTATAAGCCAACTGCTTTTTATTTGGCTTTGACGGAATGTGATTCGACGCTTAAGGACGCTGATTGTGAAATTGCTTCAAATAGAAACATTGAAACATGTGAATTATATAGAATGAATTAAAATAGTATCAATGACTATACAAAGAGATATGACAAGAGTGAAGTCACACTCTACTGTAGAAAATGTGACCCTGACATTGCACTACATCAGGATTCAGATAACTGCCACTGCCACTGTGAATTCAGATAATCTACCTGCACTAGTTGTTGTCGACAAATACCTAGTAGTGGATGAAATCTAAAGAGTAGAAAAGTCATTTTATCATGTATATAAATTTTTTTATTAATAAACAATTTAACATAAACCTTTAGAGCATTTTATGATCAGGACACTAAAATCAATAATAAATAAACTTGCAAGTATAATCTCCACATGAAAGTCGTTCAATCGAGGTACGTCAACGTAGATGTTGAGAAACTGCTTGTAGGTGTAGCCACGACATCTTAACATGAAAAAGAGTAGTGCATGAAAGCCACATGTCTTAGTCGCTAAATCCTGTACTCTTCGTTGATTTTGAATAATGGTTTTCCCCCTGCTTTCAATAAAGTTGCTGATGTATGGAGCATAGAATTTATACGATAGGCCAAGAGGATCAAAAAATGCAATATTGCTTGCTGTTTGAAAGATGTTCAGCCCATGACCGGTCGTCGAAGTTAATGGACTACTATTAAAAATGATAAGGGTGTTGTTAACACTTGAAATTTTTTCAATAAAGTCCGAGGGTCTGCACTAGGACTTGTACTGAGGCTTGTCTGGATCCATACTAAACATGTTTATTGTATGGTTTGTGTTCATAGTGCTAGGTCTAGTAGAAAAATATCGTCAGGCATGATTTCACAATAGGTTTAAAGTTGACTCAGTGATATAAGTATGATACTCTCAGTCAGAGCATTGGCAAAAGTACACTCTAAACGTACATTCCCTGTTCGTATTATGGTCATAACTTTCGTGCCTGACAAATCCAAAACAAGAACCCCATGATTTTTTGAAAATTTTGAATCTGTTATTCAATTTTCAAATAGATGAGAGTCATGATCTAGGGATTGCTTGGTCAACTCGTACAGAGTTCTATAGGATTTTTTGTCAAATGATAGAGTGTACAGTGGAATACCATTCACTTTGCACACGAGGCTAGATAGATCGAAAAAATTAAAATCACGGGGGGATTCAGTCCAGGATCCAACGGCACTGCCGCTCTATACAAAGGCCAATGCCAATTTTGATGGGATTTCTCCATTGATAAATGATGAATCGCTATAGCTACGAGAGCCGATGGCACTATGACGTTGGTTGGTGATAGTATGAGGGAATAGAAGTTTATTGTTGTTACCGTTGGCTCTGAGCTTTTCCCCAGCCAATGCAACAGAGCTCATAACTTGTTTTTTTCGGACGTGGAGAATCGTCGATGTGATAATTCCATTTGCATCGGGTGCTGTAGGAAGTGTTTTTCTCAAAATGAAATTCACTGGTGCCAGCTGTAACTTTATGTCAATCTTGACATTGGGGGGTAGCCATTGGGATATATTGAATATCTCATGATTTAATTTTCCAACCAGATGATACTCCTGGGTCACTGCAGTAGTCAACTCACCGTCAGTATCAACACCTGTTCGATATTCATAGCCCAATGATTGTCCTCTCAACTCTTTGTATGTCTTTGGCGTCATCATCATAAATTGCATGTAGCTGGCATAGTTGGATAAATTAATGCTAGTGCTCACCAATGCTCCATTAATAAATACATTAATTTTTTTAAATAGGTTGTGTAGAATACAGTTTTCATAGGAGAGACCCTCGCCGTAAGTTGGAGTTGTATTATCTGTCTTTTTCTTCATAACAACATTTAAATCAATAAATGTTGACGACAAATCAATGAAATAGTCTTCATTGGAAAATATTTGAAAGTGTATGTTTTCCGAGAGGGGTTGTTGGGGGTCAAATTGTTCATAGTAGTCATACTTGACACTGACATCAATTTTCAGCATTGAATAGATTCAATGAGGAACTGATTGATGGATATGATTCCTTTTGGGGGAGATAAGTCATCTTAAGAAAAGAAATCCTTCTTTGATCTAAAAATCTTTTTCTTCTTCTTCTGCTTATTGGCCCTCGTTATTTTATTTCTCAAAGTCCTTGTTGATGTCCTTTGCTTCCTGCCTGGGTGGAGACTGATGAGTGAATGACGCGAACGCATCCTTTTCAATCCCTCCCCATTTTGTCGAGATTTTAATTTTTCACCAACGGCTCTTGCTGAAGATCTAATATTTTCCTTAACACTCTCCTTGAAGTTCTTGCCCGACCCCCAGTCCTGTTGTGTTGAGGCATCAAAATTTGATGCAGCTAGTACAAGATATTTTCTGGCAAGGGGTAGTGCAGAACGAAATAGCTTAGCAAACCAGCTGCCAAGACCATAGCCAGACATTGTAGTACGCCCCTTGTAGTAGTCCAATCCATTATCTATTTGACGTGGACTCAAAGCACCGAGATAACAATCGATATCGGGACAGACAAATGGAATTCTTCTATTGCTCATTTTTTAGGTTATTGTACCGTCGTCATTGACAATGGGTCGAAAATGGCATGTAATCACTGCTAAGCCTTTTGAAATTCCTAGAGAATCCCTTAATTTAGCTCTTTGCGGTAACTGACAGATTTTCAAAAATGTAGTGTTTGCTGGGATATACTGAAGATGCTTTATTATTGTAATGATGAACAGTCTCTTGACTTGTTTTTTGCTCGAGAACTCTTAAGAGGGAGACATATGAATTACCGACCCAAGGTGTTTCAGCTAATGAATAGTAGATAAATAGAAAATTGTTTGTGGAGAAAGCAAGTTGATCGTCAGCGGAAATTAAATTAGTATTCCCTGCACTTCTACTATTGATTATAATGAGCTTAAAGTCAATAACGTACTGGAAGTTATCATTGAGAATAATCTTTTCATTGGCAATAGGTGAACTCATGTAGATCTTGCCCTCCTCCTGTGAATAGTTGAAATGAAAAGCTCCTTTTTTACGAGCAGAAATTCTTTTATTGATAGTACGACATAAATCATTCATGCAGGTGAGCTCCTCGTAAGGTAATTCAACATATGGATAATCCATCCAATTGATTTTTTGAATTTGTTCTTGATCACCTGGTGGTGGTGGCCAATCATAGAGTCTAATTTTTATTTGATATTTACGATCCTTTCTAATGTGGTAGTTGGTATTTTTGAGGAGAAAGTCGACTAGGGCATCGACATACCCACTTTCAAATTGGACGTTGGGGGAGATGATTGTAAAGCAAATACATGCTGTTGACAAGGAATTGTAGTGTTGAGCGGACGCGTTGTACAAGTATGATTCATTGAACATCTGTTGCATTTAAACTTACTTAAACGCCGTTCCAAGAATCAAAATCTGAGTTGTATCCTAGCCATCGAACAAGTAAATGTTTCTTACCCCTGTGAGTAGGAGTCTTTAATATTTTTTCAATTTGATAGATTTCACTTGCATTTTTAACTTTTGGCAATTCATATTCTTAAAATCCGCTGAGTCTCTCCTCATCTTTGATATCACTCAGGAGATAAGTTATGTGTTAAGTTTCTAGTATTTTTGCCACTTTAAAAAGTTCAGTGGACCACAAGTCATTCTCCTTTTCAAAAAAATTAGTTGTTATATTAATTGGGACATTATCACCATCACTAACTTTATTATTCTTCTTCTTGTTCTTTGATTTATTGTAATATTGTTTAATATAAGTGTTAATTGCATTATCATTCGAATCATGAACTTACATTTGAGTAGAGTTGTACAATTATCGATGAGTTAGTTTATTATAAATCAAAATTATTTTATATATATCATTAAAAAAAGCAGTCGTATTTTTAAATGTACAATATATTGAAATTAAAAGTCGAATAGTTCTTATCAATCATTCGGCCACTGTGTCCTGTTTAGAAATGTGACGATTATAGAGCATTGTAATATATTTCTCTAGTCCCTTTGAAACATGAGTATTTAAAAATTCGCAACAGAGGTCAGTTTGAATTTTTTAATATGAATAATTGTCAAGAATAAAATCAATGGCCTGAGCAACTTCAACATCTCTCTTTGATCGCAATGGAATTGCATATGCATAGAGACTAAAAACACTGATTGCAAGTAGGATGTACTTGTACGGTGTATTGTGACGTCTTTGAAGCTCATCTAGAGTCAGGATATCTGGTTGCATTATATGCAATGGGTAAAAGGCTTTAGTTTTTCGATATTGATTGGCACGAAGTCTATGATTTCTATGCAGAATGTAACTTGGTTCATTTTGTAGATAGTCTTGTACACTTTTAGTGCGAACAACCGTGACTTTGGAAAGAGTGTTGGAGAAACTCAAACTCCCCCGCCTCACAAATATTGTCATAAGCACCTTTCTGAACTTCAACCGTTTTGAACGTACAGAGAATGTGTAATGTCTACTAACCCGGTGCATACGGGCTACTGCTGGTGGTGATATTGACTTGATATGTCTTCGCTTTTGTCTAGGCACCTGTTGTGTGCTTTTATTTTCTTAAATTTATTTAAAATATTCTTCTTCTTCTTCAAACTCATCTTTTAATTTTGATTATTATTATTCAAGTTAATTTAATTTTTTTTAGAATTTCTCTATTGCCAATAAGACTTTTGGGGAAGTTTAATGTATTTAGAAAGTTGTATAGGCGAGTGTCAAATTATAATAGTCCTTTACGATTTGTAACCGTGTCAGACATTAAATCAAGTAGATTATAGCTCTTGCCTTGAATTATAATTCTTTCCCCATTGCTCTCAACTTGAATTTGACCACTTTCCAAGAGATAGATTAGGAGTCGTGTTATTTTTTCACCATAATATGTGAGTCATATATTTATAAATTTAAAAAAAGATTAATAAAATTACTACTTACTTTAGTTTTTTCCAGCAGCAGCAGCAGCAGTGAACTTTTGTGGAGATGATTCTCTTTTGAGATCAGCAGCAGCAGTGGAATGTGATCGATATTGTCTGTTCCCTTGCGTGAATTGTATCTTGAAGTAAAATCATTTTTTTATCAACCTCAATGGTTTCATTGTCGAAGACTTTAATCATATTGTTCTCAAAGTGTTTGATGAGTCAGATGTCGAGTTCTTTTGGAGTCAATTTATAGGGTTTTGCCATCTAGATATAACTGTTTACAAGTCCTGCAACTATTGGCAGTAAAAGCGTGAAAAAGCTACTGCCCGCCTGAAGAAGTCATTTCATTTTAAAATTCTTTTCTTTCTTTTTAGAGGCCCATATACGTACAATGGAACGACGTTGCTTTTCCTGTTGCTTAACTTCTTCTGGCACTTGAACATGACCCTCGATCAAATTTAAACAAAGTTCATATTTTAGATTAATGAATTCATTGTCAATACCAAATTTGAGCATTGCTTTTCTAGGCGGGGGTTTGGAAGTGCTTAGAACTGAAAACAAATGCCTATTTTCATGTAGTTTCTTCAGTGTCATGACAGAAAATAATAGTTCTTTTTAGTGTTCACTGGAAGATATATTGTAATTTCATTGTTGAAAATATCTTTAACTAAACGTAGATCCTTGGGTGTATTTTGATTAACGTGCACTATAATATAGCCGTAGTGTTTGTTAGGTGCCTGATTGTATGCAGAGAGCAGATTTTTAAAGGCACCTGTATGTATTTGTTTATTGAGGTTCATTAGCTAGATAGAATCACTAACAGTTCTGTATATGATATAGTATGTGCAGTTTAAAGCAATTGTTCGCATACATTTGCTCTGATGAAAGAGATTGTGTATAACCATATTAACTGAAATCTGTTCATTATGAGATCAAACAGTGAACAATTGCAACATTTGCAGAGACAATTGTTCAATAGATTCAGCCAGATCGTCAATGATCAGCCAAGAGTTTGGTTCAATAATGTTGAAAACATCAAGTCCCTGTATGAACTGTATCTGCACTGATCCCATGGCAGCAGCAATTGCTTTTATTTTATTGTATGACTCCTGCCAAATACTGTAGCAATAGTAGATTTTTTTCGGCTTTTCCGCAAACATTTTATCACAATTTTTAATTATTTTAGTTAAGAGTGTTGTTTTGCCCGACATTGAGGGCCCACAGAGAAACGATCTGAACGGTTTTTAAATTGATAAACGTTCCTTTCAACAATTCACTCTGGAAGCTACCTGTAGACCTGAGTTATCGAATGACTAAATAATTTTTCCCTACTACTACTCTGTTCGTCAATAAGAAGACAAAGACGAATAAATGATCATATTTTTTTCTTTTATTATCTGAACATAAAAAATTAACAATAAATTGAAAAAAAAAATACACTTTTTTAAATTTATTCATAATAAAAAATACAACATTTACATGGGTATACAGAGAAAAAACACTTTTTTTTGTTTATTTATAGAGAAAAAAAATACAACATTAAGTTAGAGCGAGAGAAATTGAAAAAAAAATACACTATTTTAAATTTATTCATAATAAAAAAATACAACAACATTTAATGGTTTACACACACAGATAGAAAAAACACTTTTTTTTGTTTATTTATAGAGAAAAAAACATTAAATTAGAGAGATGGCACTTGAAAAAAAAATCTGCTCTAAGTCCAAAAAAAAAAGATAACTTTGGTGACGGTGCGCCCCCCGCGCTGGCGGCGGCCGGCCCCCCCCCAAAGGCCGCGAGGCCCCCTCCCCAAAGGTTTTTAGGAAATAATTTGCAGGACTTTATTTAAACCGAAACTTTCCCTGTGGGCAATACATTCGATCCGGTCTGAAGTTAAACAGTGTCCAAGGGGGAGGGTGGTCACACCATCTTGACAAACATAGACCTTGTCAGAAATGGTACTCATGGCTATTTTTTCTACATTCACAGTAAAATTCCTGTAGTTCAATGAACGAATTGCCAACAATTTGGCACGGGGACTTGCATTTTCAACACTATAAGTCCTATAAACATCCAGGTAGCAAATCTTGTCCACATAGCACGTGGGTACTCCTTTGCAACGTTTCTTGATTTCCTCGTCGTGTGTCTGTATTAAGTACACCTTCGGACATACAAACATACCACAGGAAATCAAGTCCCTACCTGTGTCTTATTATAAAAATAATCTTTTCTGTGGCACCCGAAGTTTCTAGATCTCTGTGGAAAGGCCACCATTACACTGGGGGTAGTCTCTTAGTTGGGTGATACGTTCGACATGTGACAAAACATCGATTATATTTGATGTTTTTACGTTTTGAAGTATAGACTCCGTGACCATGTCTAAGACCTCTACGTGCCCCTTGGCCGGCCCCCGTAAACTAGCCACATTGGAGTATAACTCCAACATGAGCTTTTTATTTACCTCCCGTATAGCAATGCAATCTGCCCTATTTTTATTCAGGGCACTTTGTCTTTTTTTCCTATACGAAAGTACCTAGTCCGAACAGCCAAATGGGAAGGACGTATAATTCTTTTCGGCACTAATTCAAGCACAGTGTTCTGAATCGGTCATAACGTCACAATGATTCCTATTGCGAACACGCTCACACATTTTGCCGAAAGCCGAATTCAAAATGAGTTTACAAATTTCTTTTTCAACTTTTGTCTCGGCTGCGGAAAGTCTACTGAAAAAAGTGTCAACAAATGTTTTTAGAAATGGTTTTTGACTAAACTTGAGTGCTTAGTTAAGATTTTTTACATTTAAACTGTTTCTGAAAATTAATTTTAATGCTACATTGTGTATAACTATGTTTTTTTTTGGTAGAGATTCTTCAATAATTTTTTGTTTTTTATATGCGGAATACAATATGCTCACTTTGACTAAACGCCTATTGAAAAGGATTAAAGATTCCTTAGTCACAGGTCTATTTATACACGGGAGAAAAAAATCCTTTACTAAATCCTGAAACTCGAATGCTATCTCTCCATCAATTTCAAAAAAACATCCTACCAGCACGGTTTCCTCAAAACTGTTATTGTTTGGGAAATGGAGAGTACGATGTTCATTGATCCATTTATAATCACTGCAAGGTCGCACATAATGGGACATGGCTGAGAGGTAGAGAGGATTCATAACGAAGAAAACTGCATTTGATTTTGTCCCCGTCTTCTCCCCCGTTGTATCGGTTTCCAAGATACGGTCTCCGTGACAAACAACCCCCCCCTCATTAACCTCTCGATGAACAGAATCTGATTAATTTCTGTAATTAGCCCGATTTTTTCTCCACTAATTTTCAAGATGAGATCCGTCACTAGCTGGGGCAAAGAAAAATAATAACCCATATCAAGATTCAAATCCTCAGTGGTTTTATCTGTATTTTTACACATGATGTATAACAACCTTATTACGTCACTCGAAAAATAAAGCTTGCAATAGTCAAACCTTTTTTTACGTCCCCCCTCTGTCCAAACTTTCTTAGAAATAATATATTCCTATAGGGTAAACCTACGATCGTTAAGAATGTCGTAAAACAATTCACTACAGTGAATAGTCTCATCGGCGACTCTTGACATGGAACAATAATGATCATTAGGATAGATGCCCTTGACCATTAATAAATCATATAAATCATTTGGAAATTGTTGCTTGAGAAGGGGGAAACAATGCAGCCGTCATCGTTTTTCTGCACTTCAATTAATTCCCTCAATGATGTAGGAAAAAAACTGTAGGTATCTCAAAAGCGAATTCTATTTGTGTGCTTCACGTTAGCGTCAAGAAATTTCCCCATAAATTCCAAAACAACCAGCTTTTTCGCTGATTTAGACGTGATTTTGTACGTAAGGCTGTCTATCCACCATGTATCATCTATTTTTCCATTTCTTTGATGAAGTACCAATGCAGGTAGCACACACTTTAGATCGTAGTTAGAGTTATGCATAAAAACCGGTAGAAAAAGTTGTTGTATAATTTTTAAATTACACGATGTGTGAGCCCACCCACGAAAATTACTTTTCCCCGTTGAATTGGGGTCAATAAGGTGATTGTGGTCCTGGACAGCGTCTTTTGGGGCAAGGGCACCCCTAAACACCCAGAAAATTGTTCCATTTTCCAGCCCCAGTTGTTCTTTACCTGACTATGTCATTGGATAATTGATATGACGTAATCGAGAAATTGCCTTGTTTGTCGTTTTTATTAAAGAAACCAATAACTTTTCCATACTGCCCTCATCATCCATAGTTAAAAAAAACTCTTCCAATTGCATTTTATTGTTGGTGTCGTGACAGGCGTGTGCATAGGAACATGTAACTAGTTTGTGTTCCTTGACTATATTCAGCCTTGATGGGTTCGATACCTCAACCAGTCTTGTCTCACAGTCTAAGGACACTTTATCAGACTGCAGAAGAGAATTTTGAAAATTTTTAAATTGTAAAATACCTTTGCCTTCTACCGGCATTTCAATTCTCTGATTTCGGTGAAGTTTGCAAGGATCCATGTGGTTTGAGAATGTTTACTTGACTTTGAATGGGAAAAAGCGCAAGGGGCAGTATAGACGTTCACCTTTCTTCATGCCTCGGCAGAAGAGTCGACTTATTACAGTAACAGGGAAAAAATGGCCATAAGAATTCACATCTTTAGGATGCTCGTAAATAACCCATACCCAATTTATAACATTTTCCACTATCGGTATCCTCACTGAGTACAAAACTCCTTTTTTATTCGGTTTTTTCCCCCATCTAAAAATTCAATGTCGTACTTGAGAACAACCAACCCACCACCCACAATTTAAATTTCTTTCAAGCTAATTCTTAATTCTTTAAATGAAACCCGCAACATTCCCTATAAAAAGAAAAAATTTAAATTATGGACAATTTTAACACCGGTGAGCGCAAGTCTGTCAAGATTTTTCATTGTTGAATCTCTTTTTAATGTCTTATGGGTTGCTGCTAAAAATGCAAACTTAAAGCATTGCAGTCCTGTGTCAAAATAGAAACAATGAACCCCTCCTGTAGTCGACAAATCTGGGTGGCATTTTATTCTTTTACCTAACCCACCCCTTAAAATGAAGTTTTTTTTAAATCTAATGATATTCAGATCCATGTGTTAAATTTATAAATTTGTGTAATCCCTCCCCCTATAGTTAAATTCAAAAAAAGCTTGAATGACTTTTTTCACCCTTCTTAAACTGTAGTCTTAAAAATCGTCTGTGTCTGGGTATAATTTCTGTTTGACTTTCTAGAAACTAAAATAAAAAATGTCCCTGGATGTCCCCTTTTGTAAATACACTTTTAGACTCACCGATGCTTTAATTCCCTCCCGACCTCCTAAATTCTGGATCTGAATATCAATAAGTGCTCGAATTCTGTCGATATGGCTATGGAGAACTTTCACGGGATCAGTTAAAATATTATCTGCAATTTCCTCGGGAAGGCTAATATATACCTTGAACATTTTCATTGTATCTAGTGTGGATCCTAACAAACTATAGTCGGATGAGTCCAGGGACATTATGCTGTTTGTGAATCCTGACCTTACGATTTACGTACTATCGTCAATCCTAATTAGTTGCCCATTAAAAATGCATCAGGAAAACTTATAGCCAACAATTTGCATAAGACTGTCCATTTCTTCAGCTGTAAATTGAAAATCAAGGGGGATATCAAATAACATACCTTCACTAATATCTGGCCAGAGGGGGCAATTACCCATGATGCTTTGAAGTCCTGGACCCGGGACGGCATACGTTTTCACAGCTTCCTCCTGAAAGTATAAAATGAATGGATTAAGTTTTTTTTTTTCTTTTGACGTAAATCTTATACACATTAAAACACACTTTTCTTTATGTCTTTTTTATCAAACAATATTTTTTTTGTGGTGCATCCCCGCGGCGCATCCCTGCGGCACTTTTCTGGCCTGCGGCGCATCCCTGCGTCGCTTCTTGGGCCCGCGGCGCTTCATGCAGCGCCTCTCACAGCTCTTCCCCCCCCAACCCTTCCCGGGGAGAACCCTTGGGAACCGGGAGCTTCGTTTGAGGTAGGAGGATCGAGACCCTTTCCGAGTTGGGAGTATCGGACTTCTCAGTTCTGTTTGAACAGCACAGTCTCAAAGTCTGTCTTAAAAGCCCCTAAGTATTGCAATGCAATGAGTTTGCCCCAAATAAAGTTTCCTGACGTCGCTGTGAAGACATCATAGGAGATTACTAAAAAGCTTCTTCCTCGTTGCCATTATTTTTTATTGGAAATACATATGCTGTCACAAGAAACCCACTTAGAATTCAAATTATAGCTATGGAGCGGATTAAAATCCCCCTCCCTCCCCCCCCCAACCCCTCCCGGGGAGGACCCTTGGGAACCGGGAGCTTCCTTCGATGTAGGATGATCGATATCCTTTCGAGTTGGGGGTATCGGACTTCAAAACACTGTTCAAATAGAACAGCCTCAAATTCTTTCTCGAAAAAACCTAAGTGTTTCAATGAAATGAGTTCGCCCCAAATAATGTTTCTTGACAACACTGTGAAGACATAAATGGAGATTACTAAAAACCTTCTTTCCGTGTGTTAATATATCTTATCGGAATTACCTATCCTTTCAGAAGAAGCCCACTGATAATTCAAAGTGGATTGAATAGCGATGGAGTAATCTGATAAGAGCCAGGATGTGTGTGCAAATGGCATAGCACAATAATACCAATTTAAAGATTGCTTGCCAATTGTGAATTAGCAAATCGTTTTTTTTTGTGTGTTGTTGTTTTTAAAATAGTTAGTTTTTTTTTAATGGGAATATTAGAATTATTTCATTAGAATGCATCTTGGTTAGAAGTTACAAGGTAAGGTTTTTTTTGTTTTTTTTTATATAAATGCGTGATAAGCATTCCTTTATATACCGCTAATTTGGATAATGAAAGAGAATGAAATAGTTTAGAAACAAATTTTAAGTTTTACTCATCAAAAGCTATGCGCCTGAGAAAATTTACCTTATTTTTAAAAATAGGGATAGAAAAAAAAATTATGTATATGCTTACAAATTTTGACTGGGCTTCTATATCTGAACTCCTTGGCAAAACTTGAAGGGAGTCAAGCTCGCGATCTTCATTAGGATAAGCTGAGGCAGTATGAAAAACAGCCAATTCCCTCTTTAACATCCCTCAAACTTGCTTGGAGCTAACACTGGGGCTAGAGGGATCTGTAGCTATATTTTGGTTAATCGTTGGACGGTCAAGATTATGTGTAATTCTAACGGCAGATTCGATAACTGATCGTTTTGTAGCTTTCATTATTACACCTTCGATACATGTTTATTTTTAGAACGTTGTTTTGGTTTAGTCCATATACGATTAATTGAAAAAAAAAGGCAAAAAATAGCATTTTGGTTTTTTAACATAAGTAATATGATTTCATGCGTCTAAATTATTTTAAACAACATCTAGATTTAAAGATCAGGGTATTTCAATCACTTTTTTGAGCAACTGAATCTTAATTTGACAAAAACTGGGTTTGCCGCTATATTTTACAGACCCTTACTTGAGTCTTTTTTTTCTTTTTTTTCTGATTTAAAAAAGTTGCAAGATGCTTATCTTTCTGCTAAAAAGCTGGTAGGGGGAATGGGACCATTTTGGTCCTTTGGTAATAAAGATTAATACTCTACTGATTATTCGTATTATCACCTGGTGAAATTTGTGTCTATTTTTTGCATTAAAAACTTTTTATAAATAGATATAGCTGGAATTTTTTTTTTTTCAATTATATATACATTGATATTTTCTTAATTGTAAAAATTAACTACTAACTGTTAAAACTCTAGATTTTTTATTATAATTTTAAGATATTAATATATTTTAAGCAGTAAAGATCATAAATTGTTTTAGTTGTTCTTCTAGAGACCAAATGCGCCATAAGATTACTATGATCTAAAATATCACTGAAATATATTTTCCAGCAGTACATGGTAACGAACTATAAGTAAGGAATAAATCAGGTTAATAGTAATTGAAACTCTAAAAGGACCCACTGATCTTGATGAAAATCGCACCGTAAATTCCATCCTATAAGAGAACTATGTAGAGGTTTCAGCTCCTGAAAAATAGGTTTCTAAGTGCATAAGTACCCTTAGTTCCATTGTCTGTCTTAAGTAGTCAAAACTTTTTAAAAAGAGGTAACCACACAGTGTAAGGAAAAAATTTCTTCCTTAACTTAATGACAAGACAATTTCTTTTTATTATAATAATGATAAAATTTTTACTCACCAGAAATTGCTTAGAATTATCCATTTTCTATGTAAATGTTTACAAAAAATGTCAGTAGTATTAAGTTGAATAAACTTTTCAAAAATGATGAAGAATTTAATTTGAAACCTGAATATATACACAAAAATAATTGCTTAACAACGACACAAGACATGGTGGTTTTGGTTTATCACTAAAAAAAGACATTGAACTTAGAAATTACGTAAATCTCTTGGCAAAGAAAGATGTAATGACCAGTAGAATAGAATATCTATCAGAAAAAAACCTGTTTGGTACGGGGGCGTACGCAAAGTATATAGCTTCAAGCAAATTCCATATGATATTTCAAATTGTTATATGTCTACCCAAATTCCATATGATATTTCAAATTGCTATAGCTTCACCCAAAATCCATATGATATTTCAAATTGCTATATGTCTACGCAAAATCCATATGATATTTCAAATTGCTATATGTCTACGCAAATTCCATATGATATTTCAAATTGCTATATGTCTACGCAAAGTATAAGTTAACATACTACTGGTTTGATCCGTTTTTTTATTTACTTAATGTTTTGTTGTTTAATTGTTATTGGTGATTTATTGTTTGTGTTTTTTTTTATTTTATTTATTGTACTCCACTATTTATCTTGTGATGTAAGTGGGTTATATATATATATATATATATATATATATATATATATATATATATATATATATATATATATATATATATATATATATATATATATATATATATATATATATATATATATATATATTTATATAACTTACAGTTTCACGAAATGTCATTAAAAAATAGAAAAGGTCTTAGAACTAAAGTAAGTAGCAAGTTTAAAACTTAAAAAAAAATATATAAATTACTCTGTATGTAAGGGGGACTGCTCCCTTCTCAACATCTTACACATTAAACGAAATTTTTTTAGCTCTTTGAAAACTCTTTTTTTCCTATTACGAATTTTCTTTAAAAATTTGGAAAAAAGCCCAACTTCACATGAAAGAGTAAGGAGCTTAGGAGGAGACAGCCCCTTTAATATAAAGAATAATCTTTAAAATAGGTTTCAAATCTGTTCGCTGCTTTCACTTTGAAACGCTCTTTTTTATTTAACATCTGTTTGTTTTCCAAATCATACCCAGACCTAACTAAGATATAATTTGAGGTACCGATCCCTCAAATCCCTGGTTAATTGCTTTTGAAAGTTATAACTCAATAATTTTACGTATATTAGTACCGTCCTACGTTTAAATTTGCAACTTCAATTTTGGACAAAATTTGAATATACTTCAAAATTTTCTAAGAATAGTAATTTCGGTAAAAAGTCCTTGTTAATATTACTGCTAAAGAATTTCGGTTGGATGAAAAGGAGTATTATTGTTTGTATGGATGGAAATTCTGTGAGACTTTCGATCTTCTACGTATCTGAAGCCATCCCAACCTCTACAAAAGAATTTTCTTATCGACAAATACTTTATATACATTTGTTTAAATACATTGAAGTACTTCATATAAATAGAAAAAGAAAAAATATTACCATTTAAAATTGCTAATAACTAAGTTCCGAGCAGTGTTTATTTTATCTGAAGCCTCATGGAGAGTAAGCAGTTTGTCCTTTAAATTGTACTTTTATAAATCTACTCTACTCCCAACTAAACAATGACTCACCCCCCTCATTATAGCTGATACGCAACATATCACCAAACCTATTCTGGTTTCATTACAAATAAAGCAAATTAACTTGGTTGAATCCAGTACTACCACCGTGCGGCATTACTTCTTTTGCAACGGAGAAGCCTAAAATATAGTTACTCATACTTTTAAATCTCGGAATTTTAAATTGATTGCAAAGTCATAGTTTGGTGTCCTATCATGACAGAAAAAAGACTATCCCCTGGTCCAATCTGTATGGTCTCTTGAAGAAGAGCTTTAAACTTAAAATTTGAACGAGCTCCCTCCAAATTATCTTGGACCTTCGGTTCGATACAATCACCCAGGGAAAAAAAAACAAAACGAATAAAAATACATTGATGATGTTTCTTCTGAAAATAAATATAAAAAAAAACAAGTTTTTCTAACTGGAAGTAAGGAGCGACATTAAAACTTAAAACAAACAGAAATTATTCAGTATATGAAAGGGACTGATCGTTTTTTTTTAAATAATGCTAGGAAATCCGGTGCCCCATTCATAGCAATGCTCCTTCCCCCATGAAAACTTCCTCCATGTAAGGATCCTCAAACGTAACCCCCGACCCATCCACCCCCACTACCAGAAAAAATTCCCCTGAAAACGTCTGTATACCTCCCAATAACCAAAACTATATTTAAGCATTGGGCAAACTCCATAGCTTGCAGCCCTTCCCCTGGGGACTGTGGGGGATTAAGTCATCCCCAAAGGCATGTTTATTATATTTTTCGACCATGCTAAACAAAATGACTATCTCAAAAATATTCATCGGGTGACATTGGGAAATAAATGAGCGTGGGAGGGGGCCTAGTTGCCCCCCATATTTGGTCACTTAAAAAGGGCACTAGAACTTTTAATTTCTGTTTGAATTAGCCCTCCCGCGATATTGTAGGACCACTGGGTCGATACGATCACCCCTGGGAAAACAAAAAAACAAACGCACAAAAAAAAAAAAAAAAACACGCATCCGTGATCTTTCTTCTGGCAAAAAATACAAAATTCCAGATTTTTGCCCATAGGAGCCTGAAACCTCTGCAGTATGGTTTTCTAATGCGCTGAATTTGATGGTGTAATTTTTATTAAGGTTCTATGACTATAGGGGGTCTTTCCCCCTTTTTTCGAAAATAAGGCAAATTTTCTCAAGCGCGTAACTTTTAATGGGTAAGACTAAACTTGATAAAACTTGTATATTACAAATCAGCATAGAGATCTGATTCTTTCGATGTATCTATTGGTATCAAAATTCCATTTTTAGAGCTTTGGTTACTATTGAGCCGGGTCGCTCCTTACTTACAGTTCGTTACCATGAACTTTTTTGAAAAAATGCGACATTCCACATTTTGAAGATTGCAGCTTGATGCCTCTACAGTAGGGTTCTTTGATTTGATGTATCTAATAAAGGGATTTTCAACAAGATCGCTTGGTTTTTGGGGGGTGTTTCACCTTTTTTCAAAAATCAGACACATTTCTCAGATATTTGGTTTTGGATGGGTGATAATAAACTGAAAGAATTTTATATATTTACAATCAGTATAAAAAAACCAATTCTGCCGGTGTGGAACAATTTAGCAGCTTTTTTCAAAAGTACTAAAAGGCTTTAGCGTAAAGAGTGAGGTCTTGAGGAAGAGGTAACCTCCTTCATATATGGAATAATTTTTGTTCGTTTTAAGTTTTAATGCCGCTCCTTACCTTCTGTTAAAGAACTTGTTTTTTTTATTTAATTCTACTAAAAGCCAAGCACCAGCACTTATATTTATTATTTTTGAATGTGTGTTTATTGCTTATAATGTCTTTAAATTCACCAAGTAGCGTGTTTGTTAAATAATTACTTTTGTTCACTACCGCTTGAGCAGCACCTACTCCAATAGTAATCCTCTCGCTCCCCCCCCCGAATGAAAATACTGTAGCTAAGCCCCTACTACTTCCTGCCTATGCAATCCACCCTTTTTGCCTGAATAAATGCATTCCATATCACCTAAATTCTCGTTTCCTACCCCTGCGACATGATTTTCTGAAATTCCTTATAATTCCAGTTCGTCAGTCAAAATTTCGATACGATAGCTTTTTTATAACGTTATAATATTCCAAGTTACAATTTTATTTTTTTTATTACTAAAAATATTATGGCGTCAGGAACAGCAATGGTCCCAGAACCAATACAGGACAGGGACTAGCACATCTTCTCATGTCTATATGAAGCACTTACGCCGGCTTAGAAGCGGACATCAAGAAGTCCATAGGATCTCCAGTTGAATGGGAGCTTTGTGCAATCCTGGGACCAATCTTGGTCACGACATGGTTTTCCACACTACGATGTTCTGAATCAGCAAGAGTTAAAATCTTGAATAGACGATCTCAAGCCGATTACCTCCGACTCATTATACATTCATGCCTACAAATATTATGCTTCTACGGGGAGGCAGCCCATAATAGATAACTAATAGAATATAATAAGAGGTTTTCAGTCCAAAAAGTCCCACCAAAGGAAACAAACCCAGATGAATTATTCATTTATCGGAATTCAGTGCAAACGCTGTGTCATCTACTAGGCCATAATTCCCTTAGGGTGTCAATCTTCAATAATAAGTAAATCAAAATTAGGGCATAAAATTACAAAAGAAAAATTCCCCTTTCCTTCATTGCTTTTCTAAATTTTTAGCTTAGGCGTCAGCAGCTGTATAAATTTATTTTCCCAACCAATACATTTATTCTGAAATGCTTCATTTCCTGCCAGTTGCAATCGGTATCAAGTATAATTAAATACGCCTTCGTGAAATCTAAGCTAATTTCACATGTATTACATTACATGTATTACATGTATTACATCACATGTATATAGGTCATCCTCCTATCTAGAGCATCCAGTTCAAAACTGTTAAGGTCGGATTCCACTTTAGTTGATAACTAACCTTAGTCGTGAGTAGCAGTAATATTAAAAACCACACTGTAAGTTTTCAAGATTTACTTATCATCGGTAGCGCGATAGCACTGCATGAGTATAGTGCTAAATGTTGACCATCGCTACTAATCTATTCGTAATAAGGAGCGACCCGGCTCAATAGTAGCTGAAAAACGGAATTTTTGAAAAAAAGGAACAATTCGGCTTATTGTGCTCATTTAAAATATATGAGTTTCATAAAGTTTAATTTTACCCATTAAAGGCTGCGAGCCTGAGAAAATTTGCTTGATTTTTGAAAAAAGGAGCCATCACTCCCTAAAAGTCATAATTACAGTCCCTATAAAGTAAAAAATTACAGCATCAGATTCAGCGTATTAGAAACCCCTTCTGTACAGGTTTCAAGCTCCTATCTAAAATAATATGGGATCTTGTATTTTTTGCCAGAAGAAAGATCAAGGATGTGTATTTGTTTGTTTTTCCCAGGGGTGAGCCTATCGACCAATGGGTCCTAGAATATCGTGATACGGCTCATTTGAACGGAAATTAAAAGTTCTAGTGCTCTTTTTAAGTGACCCAAAAGTCAAAAAGTGTTTTTTGTTTAATTAATAAAAAACACTTTTTTCAACTGAAAGTACGGAGCAACATTAAAACTTAAAACAAACAGAAATTATTGAGGGGGATTCTTCCTCCTCAAAACCTCACTCTTCATGCCAAAGTTTTTTAGTACTTTTGAATAAGCTTCTTAATGTTCTAATTAAATGACCTTTGTGTTTTAGGAGTTGTTCTTAAGGAGTTATGACAAAATTCAAATTTTAGCGTAAAGGTCTAGGTATTAAGCAGGGGGCAACCCCCTCATATACGCAAGTCTCTGTTCGTTTTAGGTTTAAATGTTGCTCCTTACTTGCAGCTGAATTTTTTTTTCTGATAATTTTTTTTAAATAATACCAGGAAATCCGGCTCTACCTTAACGGAAAAATCCCACCACGGAAAGATCTTCTAGACAATTCGATCCCAATCAAAATAAAACCACCCCACCCCCACGAGAGATCCCTCTCATAATTCAGTCCCAAGACAATTCCAGGATAATTTCCTGGAATCTATACTTTTTTTCGTCTAAATTATGCTCTCCCCGTCAAAACGAATTCCTACATATGATTTTCGATTTGAGTAGGATTGACATATATGCAGAGTCATTAATAGTTTAAGAATCATTCTTAATTATGTAGTTTTGCAGTTTTACCTGTAAATAAATGATAAAAGTATCCTAATTTTTACTTTTATATTTATAATAAAAACTTCATAAAACGTTCTTTCGTGAGTATGGTCGGTTTCATCCCTATTTCATTGGTTATAAATAAAGTTATTCAGAATTTTTACACAAGGTTCACCATTCTGTTAAATTAAATAAAAAAAACAGTTAAAACTTAAAACGAAGAGAAATTATTACATATACGAGGGGGTTGCTTTTCCTCAACAAAAATAGGACAGGATTCAAACTTTAGTGTAAAGAGCAAGATGTTGAGGAGGAGAAACCCCCCTCGTATACCCAATAATTTCTGTTCGTTTTAAGTTTTGATGTTAGTTCTTACTTTCAGTTGAAAAAACTTGTTTTTTAATTTAACTTCTGATCGTTTTTTAAATAATGCCAGGAAATGTGACTCCACCTCTACGGAAAAATCCCTCTTCCTCACGGATTTATTTTCTAGACAATTCAAACTTGGTGAAAATTTATCCCGGACAATTACCCTTAACATCTCCATGCGTAAAATTGATTCGACAAAGAGAAAGCAAGACATAAGAAGTATTTCGTATAGGAATTATGGCAAATTCCCACAGTTTAAAATTTCCCCTGAAAAGTTCAAAGTGAAAAGTTCCTCCCCGTTGAAAATCCCACCAGCAGAAAATTCTCCCTTCCCTACGCGAAAAATGTATGCATACTTCCTAATAACAAATACTATACAAAACAATGGGCAAGTTTTGTAACTTAGACCTTTTCTCAGGGGTTGTGGGGCAATGATATCTCCAAAGGCATAGTTATTCAGCCATTCAACTATGCTGAACAAAATGGCTATCATAACTATCGTGGAAATGGGAAGGGGCTTAGTTGCCCTAAAATGTTTTGGGTCACTTGAAAAGGGCACTAGAAATTTTGATTTCCCTTCAAATGAGCCATTTCTCGATATTATAGGACTACTGAATCGATACGATCAATTATTTTTCAATTTGATCGATACGATCAATTACTTCCATTACTTTTAATGGGTGTTTTCCTCTTTTTTTTTAAAATCAGGCAAATTTTCAGGTGCTCTTTCTTTTGAAAGAGCACAGATGCTTTTTCTTTTTTTTTCAGGTGGGCCGGGTAGGCGGTTACTATTGGGCTGCTCCTTGCAAGGTCGCTTCGTTAACACAAACTGTTTGAAATCGAACCCAAAATTCTGCACGCTTTTCATAAGCAATTCATACAAGAATAAGATAGAAAAAAGTGACCCCTGAAACCAAATAAATTTTATTTTCAAATGAAAATAAAGTTTGATGTTAAAACTTAGAAAAAAACTAAGAGTCGGCTTATAAAGGATAGAGGATGCCACTCCCTTAGCCCTCTTCCCCTCTCCGCCCAGGTTTGGCTACGGCTGTACTGAAAACATTTTTAGTATAGTGTATATTTTTTTATGGTGTATCATTTTTAATGTGTTTTATTTCGATATAAGAAGATTTTATTTTTTTTAAGGGACAAACAAACTCTTTCATTCTCAATGCAGTGTAATGATAATTTTAGTTGTTTTATTTCTCCCAAATTAATCGCGAAAATAAAATTTTGTTCTTAAAGAACTTAGAAAACAGAAGCATTAACTAATGAGTATGGGTCTTACGAAGTAATAGTAAACCAGAGTGTAGTTCAGAGGCAAATTAGACCAAATCTCAGGGGCGTAATTTTCCATGGGGCAAATCCCTCCTCCAGACCCAATTTTACCCCCCCCCCCCCCAGACCTCAGTTTGTCCCCAGTTGAAATTAAGTTTCTCCAAAAAATCTTGTCAAAACTGAAATAAGCCTGCATAATTCAAGTATACAGAGAAACGGGTCAGTTTTCTTTAGTATATCTTTGTCTTTATGGTAATATATGGAACATTTTTCAGTTTTCACTGTCATTTTCACTAAATTTGGAAAAATTGGCTCCACTTTTAACCCCCCTCCCACCCCCATGATTTTGATAAAAATTATACTACTGCCAAATCTGCTCAAGGCCAAGCAAGAAGAGGAAACTAAAAAAGAATGTCAATCATTGAGAAACCAATCATTTGGTGGTTGTTATATCCTGAGTTGTTTTTTAGGTTTAATGATGTTTTTGACTATGGAAAATATATATTTTTTTTTTAACTGAAAGTAAGGAGCGACATTAAAACATAAAACGAACAGAAATTAATCCGTATATGAAAGGGGCTGTTCCCTCCGCAACCCCTCGCTCTTTACACTAGTTTTTTATTGTTAAAAAAAATAGAGTTGCGAGAAAGAGTCAAAATTTAGCGTAAAGAGCGAGACGTTGAGGAGGGGACAGCCCCTTTCATATACGAAATAATTTCTGTTCGTTTTATGTTTTAATGTCGCTCCTTACTTTCAGTTAAAAAAACTTATTTTTTCATTTAATTTTTGAACGTTTTTGAATTAATGCAGGTTTCGATTTTGACTCACCGTAGATCAATAATTAAAACAAAATTTGGTAAAATTCTACTTTAGCTACTTTTGGCTATCTTGGAAAGGGGTTAGTTTATGAATATACAAATTTCAGGGATGGGTCTACAGGCTAAAGTATGTCCCGGGAAGGTATTTTGAAGTACCTACCTCCACTCCTCCTCTCTCTGGAGGTTCCTGACCTTTGATGACCTTTAAAAATCTATGTGTTATAAAAATGAAACCTTGCAAAATAGATCTTCTGCTTAAATGAAGTACAACAAAATTGTTTTAAGTTTCAAAACTTTGCTCAATCCCAATTTATAAGGTTTTAAAGACATGCAAATACATTTCCTAAATTTTGAAAAAAACATTAATATGGCTTAAAATTCCCACTCAAATAACAGCAATTGCATATTCAGAACTAAAGCCATAGAAAAAGAAATTAATAACTGAAAATTAAGGTAAAATGTTGTTTTGTCAAAATTTCAATAGGTTTACCAACCTGTCATGTAGGCAAATTTCAGGACCCTCTAAAGGGAGAAGGAGTTGAGGTAGGTACTTCAAAATACCTGCCCAGACATAATTTAACCTGTAGACCCATCCCTGAAAGTTTCATTTTCCTAACCTAACCCCTTTCCAAGATTGTCAAAAGTAGCTAAACTAGAATTTTACCCAAAATTTGCATATTAATTTCAATTTTATTTGGTTAAATGGCTTTCTCGAAAGTTATTTAATATTACTTTACGAACGTTTTTACTATTAATAAATATACATAACTTACAGATTAACATATGTAACGAACTTCACTATCCATATATTCTTAATACCTATATTAGGGGGTTCGCCCCCTAGTCAATACCTCGCTCTTTACGCTAAAGTTTGAATTGGCTTAAAGAGCGAGGTATTAAATAGGGGGCGAACCCAATCATATACGTAATACTTTCTGTTCGTTTTACGTTTTGATGTTGCTCCTTACTTTAAGATGAAAACTTTTTTTTTTATTTAATTTCTGATCATTTTTCAAATAATGCTGGGAAATCCGGTGCCCCTTTTATAGCAATGTTTCTTCTCCCCTGAAAACTTCCTCCGTGGAAAGTTCCTCCCATATAACCCCTGCCCCTCCCCCCCCCACTACCAGAAAAGATCCCCCCTGAAAATGTCTGTATACTTCCCAATAACCAATACTATATGTAAACATTAGGTAAAGTTCATAACTTTCAGCCCTCCCTCTGGGAACTTTGGGGGTTTGTGTTATCGTAAAAGAAATAAGTTATTATATTTTTCACCATGTTGGACAAAATGGCTATATAGAAATTTTGATGGGCTAACTTTGGGAAAAAAATGAGCATGGGAGGGGGTTTGTTGCCCTTCATTTTATTTTGGTCACTTAAAAAGGGCACTAGAACTTTTAATTTCCGTTCGAATGAGCCCTCCCACGATATTCTAGGACCGCTGGGTCGATACGATCATCCCTGGGAATAAAAAACAAACACCCACCTGTGATCTTTCTTCCGGCAAAAAATGTAAAATTCCACATTTTTACAGATAGGAGCTTGAAACCTCTACAGTCTGGTTCTCTGAATTACCTGAATCTGATGGTGTGATTTTCATTAAAGTTCTAAAACCTTTAGGAGGTGTTTCCTCCTTTTTTCGAAAATCAGGCAAATTTTCTCAAGCACGTAACTTTTTATGGGTAGGACTAAACTTAATGAAACTTATATATTTGAAATTAGCATTATAATCGGATTCTTTTGATGTATCTATTAGTATCAAAATTCCGTTTTTTAGAGTTTCGGTTACTATTTCGCTCCTTACTTACAGTTCGTTACCACGAACGGTTTGGAAACGTTTTAAGAGCCGTGTAGAATTGATTCGGCGAGACTCACTTATACAAATTACTTATTACTGAATGATAAATTTATCCTCATTGGTAATAGTTACTATCAATACAGGGAGTATTGTGATTGAATAGCTGAATGCCATGTGTCTTGACACTAAAACCCAAAAGTCTGAAAGATACACTTTGTCACATTGGCTTCCGAGATACTTCAGACATAGATATGAGATACCTTAAATAGTTGTTAAAAATGGAACGTCTTCTGAAGTCATGAATTGTTGGATATATAAATTTTGCACTTTATTCACTTTGTCTCACATCAGAAATTTCAATTTGACCACAGATGTTCTTTTAGACTTGATTGTATCAATTACACATAATAATTACAAAACCTAAAATTCCGTACGATAAGATATTTTTCAATTATTGTTATGTCTATCTAATTTGAGCTGTTATCATGTAGAAAGAAGGCGAATATAATTGATTTTCATCTTGAACGATCGAAAAGGCATTGAAAATCCCCCAAACAAAAGTTAGTAAAACTGAAGATAACTGAAGATATTTAGTAAAACTGAATTTAGTAAAACTGAAGATAAAACTAAAGATATTTAGTGTGTCTTTTCTTACTTTCTTTATCATTGAAAAACGTAAACTTCTTTTTTTTAGTACAAATAAATTGAAAAAGTTAATGTAACTAAGATACTCTCTTTCTCCCCACATCAATCGCTTGTGTAACTACCCAGATTTTACACTGAAAATTATTCCATTGTCTTTGCCTTAGTGACAAGACTTTACTGAGCCTGGGACAGATACCCTTATTTTCTATTTTGGAGATTAAAGTACTATCATTCCCAAATATTCGAGAAATGAGGAAGTAAAATTTCTACTAGATAGATTAAATTAATTTCACGGTAGGTGAGGGCTCAAATTTAGTCTTTACAGTTTTTACTTTTAATCAGGAAGTAGCCTACTTAGTTTCAACAGTATTTTACATTTGGGAAAGGATCGTTTACCCTCCCACCCGATTCTAGGATTTTGAGCTGCCCTAACTTGTCAAAGTATACCTTAAAGGACTCCTATTTTCTTGAATGACTAACATCCTTGAAACGTATTATTTTTAAACACATTCACAGAATGAATCGCCATGTCCAAGAGCTCATACTAACTAATTCTTAAAAAAAAGGAATTTTTATGCTAAAAACACGTATTTTCTTAATGTGTTGTTAAATTTCTATTTCATTGTAGATGGCACATCTCGGATTTTACATTTGTTTGTTGGTTGCTGTTTCCAACGCAGCTTTACTGACGAAACGTCATTTACATCACCAAGAATCTCCTGATGCATTGAGAGACCGTGTATCCAGTGATCGTCAAAAGATCTTACCTACCGATGATCCCAAAGAAAGGAACCCTGATGAGCAAATCCAAGAAGGACACATAAAGCACGAGAGAGACACACACAACCGCGACAGTGCTGAAAAAGAACAATACGCTGGGAAAGATTTTTATGAGATCGAGAAGTGCTCGCATGGACATGAAGAGCATTCCCAACACGTTAGAGACTTGGATCATCAAGAAGACCTTGCTGAAGAACAAGATCAGGAGACCGACGGAGACGATGATGAAGAAGCTTTCCCTGACAACGTGGACCTAGTCTTGACAATGAAAAGGTTTGCCCATGAAGCCGTAGAAGCAATCAGTGAAATAAATTTAAAAGAAATCGTATCTGAGGCTGTGAATGATACAGCTCTACAACCAATTTTTGAACATCCTATTAGCAAACGGGCATTAGAGCTCCTACCTCTTCTCCCTGCAGCTGCTATTCCTCTCATTGAAACCATTATTGGTCTTTTTAGTGGACTCGGTGTAGCAACTTTTATGGATATTATGCCTACACCTAAAGAAATGATAGAAAATATGCTAGGAGTTAATCTAGACGTTCCAGAAGGCTTTCATGAAGTTTTACCGCTTCCAAAGAAGAAGGATAGCGATTATGATTACCATGATCACCATTATGGAGGATATGATAGCTATGCTTCCCACGGCTACTGAAATTAATTCATAGCTTTTATTTATGTATCTAAATTATTTATTTATAAATATATATGCTGGTCTTTGATTTAAAGTCTACTGTTTTTAACACGCTCTTAGTGGTATATCCCTAGTTATTCGGAAATACTTCATATATATTCAATACCTATCTATTCGGAAATACTTCAAGTATGTTTGACATTTTTTTCCCAATAGTTCGATTGAGAAAACGTAACACTAGGATAACTGATTCCTGCTGGAGTAACTGATTTGCTCAGGTTTAGTCACAGGAAATCGAAGGATGGCTCATTCGACCTAAAGTTTTCTCTTTATTTGTACATCAAAGGAGTTTCCAGTGTCGTCTAAACACACAATATTCTAGTTTTCTTCGACAAGTGCATCAGCTATTTTGAAGGAGGGTAAGTAGGTCATTGTATAGGCGGGGGGGGAGATGCGTAAGAGTGCTTTTCAATGTTGATTGTATAATTTTTATTATCTATAACCCCTCCCCCCTTAATTAAATGTGATGGTGATAAGAATGTAGGGATTCACTTCCCATACGTAAGCTGTATTAGGTACATAATCTCAAAATACACAACTAAGAAACTTCTTCCCAGTACTCACAATTTCAGTAAAGACTCATCTATCTACTTTGGAAGATGTTCTGCTGACAAGATTTTAGGGACCTCCCTCAATCTTGACTCACAAAAAGCAAGGCTACTTTTATTTCCGTTCATCTGATTATATAATGATTATATAAAGAGCGGGGAGAGTTTACTTGCTTTTTTGGGAAGTATCCAAGTGTAGTAGATTATATAGTTGTAAATAAGTCTCTTTGGCCAGATTGTGCTTGTTTAGGGGTGGTCCCGGTTTTGGGTTCTGATCACCTGCCGATTAGGTTGTCTTTGAAAGTATTAAAAAAGAGGGCATTAAAAAGGTCATTGGGGGGTTTTAGGAGCAAGGTATTAGAAGAAGGATTAGAAGTTAGAGATCCATTGAGGGTAGAATCACAGGAAGAAGAGAAGGTTAAGGTTAAGCTGTTAGGAGATGAATTTCAGGCAGGACTAGAGAAGGGAGAAATATTGGCAAATGATGGAAAAATAGAAGAGTCATTAAAGGTATTAGTTGATAGTTTTTATGAAGTAGGTGTTACTACAGCTCAGAAGCAGCCACGGAAGTTAAATGTTTTTTTTTATGGTGATTGCGTAGAGAAAAAAACAGAGTTGGTGCAAACATTAGAGCTACTGAGACAATGTTCATATGAGGATATGGAAGATCTTTATAATATACATAAAAGCCAAAGAAAAGAGCATAGAAACTGTTAAAAGTGAATAAGTATAGATTCCAAGATGAGGAAGCAGAGAGAATGAAAAGGGACCTTAGG